>NC_086320.1:206264337-206564337 GCF_036172605.1 Pelobates fuscus
TATTTATATTAATATCAAAATACAGGTATATAATTTGTTTTTAAATGTATGTATTTATATATATATATATATATATATATATATATATATATATATATATATATATAAAATTAACGTAATTGTAAGTGTATTTTAATATTAAAATACACTTAGAATAATAGTTTATGCATGTGCATATAAAAGCACTTAGATCATATAGATATATACATATATGCATTATTTAATTCATTTTCTTAACTTTTTAAAACTTTTATTTAAGTTTTACAAACTTTGTAAATCTTTTCTGCAGGCACTAGGGGGACTGCCTTACGGAGGGCCAGATCGGGCAGAAGGGGGTCTGCCTGAGCTCCCAGACAGACCCCAGATGGTGGCCTGAGTTTTTTTTCCTGCCTAGGGCAGCACAAAACCAGGATATACCACTGATGCTATGTGAGGACCTCCAGTGTTGCTAAAATCCCCATAGTAAAGCATTGAAAGCATTTTCAATGCTTTCCTATGGGGAGGTCTAATGCGTGTGCATTAGACCTCATTAGCTCATTAGGTCTCAACCCGCCGCTGGCCGCGCATGCATAATCGGTCTCCCCCGCCGGCTGACGTCGTCGGGGGAGGAGCGTGGTCGGACCCTAAACCACCGCCGAGGGACATCGGCGCTGGTCTCAGGTAAGTCACTGAAGGGATTTTCACCCTTTCAGCAACATGGGATGGGGGGTGGCAGGGAGAGAGGACCTGCAGTGCCAGGAAAACGATTTGTTTTCCTGGCACTGGAGTGTCCCTTTAAGGGGTTAAATGATTTAAAAACAAATTAAGATAACTTTTGGACCAATACCATATAAAAAGCAAGTCATTAATGTAACGGAAATATGAGACCTCCAATCATGAGAGTCCCAAATGGCCTCTGATTCCCAGTCAGCCATAAATAGGTTGGCATAACTGGGGGCGAAAGTTTAGAAAAGCTAGTATTCCCAAAGGGAGCTAGCGAGAGTGTGTCTGGGACGCCCTGATAGGGGATAACCCTCACAATTGTGTATTAACGAACAAATGAAATGATCCCAAGAGGAAAAACCCCCAGGGGTCATGGGTTAGGTAGTCCCGTGGAGTATCACATGTATGTGTACAAAACTGGGGGCGGACCTGGTTCCCATAGCTGTACCCTGTTTTTGACGTTAAAAAGAGTCTAAAAAACAGGAAGCCTTTTTTGTTGGTTAATATCCTGATGAGTGCTTCAATGTAGGGTAATAACTGCTTGATTCAAGGATAAATCTGACTGCCATTCTGGGGTCAAGAAGGAATTTTTTGTCCTAGCTTGTTGCAAAATTGTGCTTCAAACTGGGTTTTTTTTTTTTTTTTTTCTTTTGGATCAACAACAACATCAAAAGGTGTGAGGAAGGCTGAACTTGATGGACGCAAGTCTCTTTTCAGCTATCTAACTATGTAACTATATGTAATCCCTAACATGGGGGTAATAGTGTAAAGGGATTGTACATCGCAAGTCGCCAGGAATTAATCTTTGTGCCACGAATATAGCATGGGGGTGATATAATCTTTGTGCACTATGCCATGGCGTGGAGGTGATATGAGAAAAATCTTAGGAAAGAATGAGATGCAGTGGGTCTTTAATATTAAAACCCTAGTTCCAGACGATCTGATTGCTGAATTTGATCTTTTTAATTCTCTGTAAAACTTGTTTTTAATATTGTTTTAAGTTGTCATTGTTTAACAGCTATGCTATGTTTCTATATTTATATTTCCTTATTTTAATTATGTGTTTTTACTCTTTTCATATTTACTATTTTTATTATGGCTTTAATATAAAGTTATTTTCAATAATATTAGTGAGTGAGGAAGATATTCTCTCAGAGTAAAAACTATACTTCCATTCTTTCCCCTCCTAATATGGCCATTTTGCTTGTTAAGTTTTTAATTTCCCCTCTCAATATGGCCACCACCCGCGACCACATGGTCATGCTGGTTTTTAATGCACAGCCCTGCCCTATCATACTCTTATTTTCATGTTCGGCCCCCTTTCCTTAGGACATAACCGAGGGTTATGCTCTTCTGGTCCATAATAATTATATACCCAAATATCACGATAGAGCGATCAGCAAAAAACAAAACTACATTTCCCAAAATGCCTTGCACATCAGTGCCGCGATTTTGTGCACATTATATATTATAGTACTCCTTTTTAAGCCCTCGTTTTTAATATTTCAACTCACAAGTGATATTGCCATATATTGAACATTGTTTACATTGTATTCATTAATGTTTTTGAATTCAAGATCGCAATTGAATACATGTTACATGTACATGTTTTTATCTACTTGAAAGAGCCCTAAGGGGAGAAACACATTGTGGTTTTATATTTGTTCTTAATAAAGTATTTTTTGCTACCTTATTACCTGCTTCAAGCCATATACTTTTTAGAATAAATTTATTTTTTATAGACTTTAAATGACACCTGGACATATCCTCTTAAATTCTCTGCGGACCACCGACCATAGAATTCTTGGTGGAGATTTTACCACCCATGCTTGATACATAGAGTGGTTAGTCTGCTCATTTTATTTTAAGTATATTTCACTATAGCTCAATAACACTTACCTATATAGAAAGCACTATTGGCTGCCGTTGCTACCTCTATAACTATGCCTTTTTTGCTTGAAAAATTGTATTCTTGGCGCTACCTGTATTTTTGTTTGACTTGTCCTAGTTTTCTCAGAGGTTAGAGGCAGGGCCGGATTAACATAGGGGCTGATGGAGCTGCAGCTCCAGGCCCAGGCCCATGGAATAGGCCCATTGATTTAAATGATTTTTTTTTACACACTACTCTTAGTGTTGTTCACCTGGACGGTATTTATTTATTTGAGGCTGCCTGGCCAGTGCTGATATTGCAGTAATACCGGCAATACAAAAGCCAGTATTTTTCTCAGTATAAATAGAGATTACTCTGCAATACCATTACCGACCAGTTGGGGTCACTGTGTGTGGAGAGAGGCAGTGATAGGAAGTTACAGCATATACCTGCATTGCTCTACTCACTGATCCGCTGGGGGAGCAGCTACACAGCACAAAGAGTCCAGACAGCAGCTTCCAGCCTGCAGAGACAGCCTACAGCTCAGAGAAGTGAGGGATGGGTAAAGGCTGCAGGGAGACATGGGGAAACTAAGACACTAGGGGACACTATGAGACATGGGGACACATGGAGACCTCTGGGGATGCTGAGACACTTGAGGACACTTGGAGACATGTGGACACAGACACACATATGGACACTGAGGCAAGAACACACACACACATGGGGACACTGAAACACTAGGGGACATGGGGACACAGACACACATGGGTACACTGAGACATGGGTAAACAGACACACATGGGGACACTGAGACATGGGGACACTGAGACACTGGGAGACATGGGGACACAGACACTAGGAACACAATGTCCCCAAGTGTCTCAGTGTCCCCATGTCTCCCAGCCAGTGTCCCTGGTGTCTCAGTGTCCCTAGTTTCTGTGTGTTCCCATGTCTCCCAGTGTCCCTAGTGTCTGTATGTCCATGTCTCCCAGTGTCCCTAGTGTCTCAGTGTCCCTAGTCTCCCAGTATCCCTAGTGTCTCAGTGTCCCCATGTCTCCCAGTGTCGGTGTACCCATGTCTCCCAGTGTCCCCATGTCTCTCAGTGTCCCTGGGAGACATGGGGACACAGATACATGGGGATACAGAGACATTGTGATGCATAGTCTCAGTGTCTCCATGTCTCACAGTGTCACCTCGTGACATGGGGACACTGGGAGACATGGGGACACATACACATGGGACACTGGGCGATGTGGGGACACTGGGTGACATGGGGACACTGGGAGACAGGGAGACACTAGGAGCAATCCATCTATACAGCAGTATCAAACTAAGTAGTTTTTTGAGGATTTCACAGAATTTTCTCTGTCACTCCTTGTGATTTACATCATGTGATGTCATGCATACATAATTAGTTATGCAAATTAGTAAGGCCTGTAATTTTTTTCCAAGAAAGGATGCACATACTCTTGCTTAAGTATGGAAACTTAAGATGGATGTAGAGGAACAAAACTTGTGTGGACTAACTGAAATTAACTTAGTTAAGGTAATGCCGACTTTGGTCTCTCTAACAGTGTGCCATGTTCCCTTTCTTCTACACTCACTACATACACCTTTTCTCTGTCTCAGACTGTATACCAGGAGCTTCTTCCTTCTAGTAAGAAGGTTAGGATAGAAGTGGACCAGCGAATACTAGGGGACAGTCCTTGGAAAGCATAGAGATAGCGCATCATTAGATGCATTTATGCCAAGCTCAGGAAGCTGTTGGCCAGCATGCATGATTGGCAGGCAGCCTGACATGCATTCATGCTAGACTAGACTTCCAATTCTTTGATCAGACACGCCTCCTTTTTGGGCATGTTCAGCCCTTTCGGAAGTTCTGGTTACATGATCCGCGTCACTGCCCCATCCTTTTACACCGCCCATTGACTTACTGCTTCACTGGACACTGCTGTTAGGGAGTATGGATTTACTTGAAAGATGAAAGCATAATTTACAGAGAGATTAGCATATTTTAAGAGAATCTGAGGTTTTTTTTTATACCTGCATCCTATGAGTTTCCCTCCGGCAACATCTTCACCAGATACATAATGCTTGAGAGGTATGTCTGTTTTAGCGTTTTTGGTCAATAAGATTCTGTACTTAGGCCCCTCATAATTGTCAGCACCAGGCCCACTGTGCTCTTAATCCGGCCCTGGTTAGAGGAATTCCCCTACTATCAGGTGTGCTGCCTCCTCCTTCGCTGTATTCAGTCTGTCTAGCTCTTGTGGCAAATATTCCTAAGCCACAAGCTCCTGGAGGAGCTTTCTAGCTAGCCTCCTACCCAAGTACTATGGGCCATGTAACCGACCACTCTGTCCCTTAAAATACTCGGTTCGTACGTTTTCCCTTCTTCAGTTGGTTACCGACTAAACCCACAAATTGCATCTATATACCCCCTATACTCATACTCTTACCGCTTCTGGGCTTGTTAACCCCTGTTAACCTCTCCTGACACCTCCATCATCGATTCACACTGTGTTATCCCAAGTATTCGGCTGGGTGGCCGCTGTTCGCATGAACAAACATGTAGGAAATGAGTTGGCGGCCATCTAGGAACACGAATGCAGGCAGAACTTGATGAACGCCTGCTTCTTTTCTAACCATCTCAGGAAAGCGCTGTTTGGAACTAGGCGCTGTTTGGAACTAGGCAAACAATCGCTACCTAGAAACCAGAGAATCTGTTCGGTATTTATTTGTTTTGGCACTCCCGAAAATTACCGACTGCTACCACGCAGAAGCCACGTGTGCGGTCCATCAAAACTTTACCCCAGTGGCGATTCGGCTGTGTTCGTGGGATCTGAGCGCTTTTTGGATATATTTGGCGCTCAGATCAAGACTATCTGGGACATATGACTTGTGGGGGTCCCTTGCAATTTTGTGTGTGTTTTAGGGTGTTTTGTGTTTTGAACATTGTACCTCTGTGTCTGGCAGATAATTAGTTAAAGCAAAAGTACACTCCATTATCTCACAGACACAGAGACTCTGGGGAGTGGTCTGTATTGAATTGTATGGAGACCCCCTGCTGGGGATCTGTGTATAAATTGCCTTTACCATGCCCCATAAAACCAGCTCACTCCCAGCATTAAGTCTCAGCTAATGTCTTTGGGGGAAGGCTAGGATCACTCAGCTTGCTATAATCACAAAGCAGCTATTATCACTCCACAGCTATACTCTCTGCAGAAGTGCTTCAGTCACTAGAAACTCGATCCAGGACCCTGTTCCATGGTTGGAAGCGATGGCGACACCCCAGCCAAGCTGCAGGGGCTAGTGGCTTAAGTGCTTATGGTGTCCTGGCGCTAGCTAGGGAGCGTGTTTTGTGGAGGTACCCAGTCAGGGTACCAGGCGGTCGGCCACAGCGCTGCTCTACCCCTTTTTTGTAGCTTTGCATCATGTTACAGCCATGTACACTGTTCATAAGCTAGCTAGGTATGTGATGGTATCCACAGGCAGTGGCGTACATACCAGGGTCGCAGGGGTCACGGCTGCGACCGGGCCCGGCCCACCAGGGGGCCCGGCCGCCCTGCGACCCGGTATGTACCCACTGTGGCCAGCCTCTTCCCCTGGGGGGCCCAGGAGCCGGCCACCTCAGGGCCCCCAGAGGCTGGCCATGGTATCACCGGGCTGGCGGGCTGGCGCGCGAGGGAGCACTTTCCCCTGAGTGCTCCCTCTTCAGCTCCCTCACGCACCGCACTGATACCGGAGCTGGAAGATGACGTCATCTTCTGGCTCCGGTATCAGTACGCGGCGCGCGAGGGAGCTGAAGAGGGAGCACCCAGGGGAAAGTGCTCCCTCGCGCGCCTGCCAGCCAGATAACCCGCCCAGCAGCACCACCACCACCACTGGACTCCAGGGAATCCCCTCAGCACTTCTAAAGGTAGGGAGGCTGGGGGGGATTAAATTTAAAAAAAAAGTGAGTGTTAGTGAGTGTGTCAGTGTTAGTGAGTGTGTGTTAGTGAGTGTGTGTGTGAGTGTGTGTGTGAGTGTTAATGAGTGTGTGTGTGTTAGTGAGTGTGTGTGTGTGTTAGTGAGTGTGTGTGCGTGTGAGTGTTAGTGTGTGTGTGAGTGTTAGTGAGTGTGTGTGTTAGTGAGTGTGTGTGTGTTAGTGAGTGTGTGTGTGTTAGTGTTAGAGTGTGTGTCTGTTAGTGTTATAGTGTGTGTGTTAGAGAGTGTGTGTGTCTGTTAGTGTTAGTGTGTGTGTGTTAGTGTTAGTGTGTTACTGTGTGTGTCTGTTAGTGAGTGTGTGTTTTGTAAGTGAGTGAGTGTGTATGTCTGTCACTGAGTGTGTGTGTCTGTTAGCTAGTGTGTATGCGTCTGTTCACGAGAGTGTGTATGTCTTAAGCACTTACCTTTCTCCAGCGCTGGACACCCTTGGCGCTGGGGATCTCTCCGCCACTCAGCTCCGAATGCGCATGCAAACCGCCCATAGGAAATCATTACTCAATGCTTTCCTATGGACGTTCAGTGTCTTCTCACTGTGATTTTCACAGTGAGAATCGCAGAAGCTCCTCTAGCGGCTGTCAATGAGACAGCCACTAGAGGCTGGATTAACCCTCAGTGAAACATAGCAGTTTTTCTGAAACTGCTATGTTTTCAGCTGCAGGGTTAAAACTAGAGGGGCCTGGCACCCAGACCACTTCATTGAGCTGATGTGATCTGGGTGTCCGTAGTGGTCCTTTAAGTGTATGTCTATCTGCATGCACTGGCGTACATACCGCGGTCGCAGGGGTCGCAGCCCTGTGACCCCTCTGACCAGATGCCCACCGCCAGTTCGCGCAGAGTAAGCGCGCGGAGGGGGGGCCCACGGATCAGTTTTCACACCGGGGCCCCATGGGTTGTGTGTACGCCACTGTCCACAGGAGTTGCATACATAGTAAATCCACCATGAAAGATGACGTACATGGGCACACTGTTGCCTGTGCATCCCCTATAGATCTTCTTGCTATTCCGTTAATTGAAGATTAGAATCCACACTTGCTCACAGTTTTTTGTCTGAAAGTTATGGCAGACAAACTAAAATCTTTAGCTTATGCCTTATGGGCAGTTATCATCCCCTGTTGTATCTGTATCAACATGGTTTACTGTATATTTGGTGGTTAATACGTTATTTTAGTAAATATCTCTGTATGTGCAGCGTTTCATACTGACATTTTTCACATCCAGGATCTTTGCACAATGACTACTTCAAAACTCTGAAGTGGTCATGGTACTTGGAATAACCATTTAAACCTCTGTTGTAGAACTGACCTGCTACCTTGTGTCGTTTGTTCTGGCTTGTACTCTGCTATTTTCCCTAAAGTGACTACTTAAATAAGTTTCCTTGTTGCAGGCCAATTCTGTTTTCCATAATCAATTCCAGCACTGGAAACAAATCACTTCACAAGCATATTCCATCTTTACCTTTGCTATGAGATGGAGTCTTCAATAACTCATTCACAAAGACGGTAAATGGTACAAGCTATACATAACGTGTAGACTTCCTGTCCCTTCTTTAGAATAATGTCATTGTTTGCAGGAGATTCAATGAAGTGAAAGGAGGCTGTCGTATATTACCTCAACCAAAAACCTAATGAATAGGCCCTGCAGAGAAATGAAAAACAATTGATTAAAAACACTTTCTTCAAACTCTTTTTCAAATCATTGTGTTTGCATTATATATTTCACTTCAGATACACTTAATCTATATTATTTCATAAAATATTTAATCCGCTAGGCTAGCTGCAAAATATGTAATGCACTGGCAGTTGTTGAAGCAGCTTTTCAGTTAATTTATTCGATGTAAAGTTTCAGACAAAATATTTGATGAATTAATTATTTAATTGGAGGCTATGAAAAAAATATGTAGATTTTATCTTGAACTTGAAAGCATTCTTTTCCATCAAGCAGGCGTTATTGGAGGGAGGAGTGGTTTGGTTCCCTACCATCTGCGTAGCGTCATTTATTAAAGGGATACAATAGTCACCAAAACAACTTTAGCTTAATAAAGCAGATTTGGTGTATAGATCATTCACCTGCAGTCTCACTGCTCAATTCTCTGTGAGGTGTTTATGCAGTCCTAATCACACCTTCCTGCATGTGACTTACACAGCCTTTCTAAACATTTCCTGTAAAGCCATCTAATGTTAACACTTCCTTTATTGCTAATTATGTATAATTTAGAAAAAATCTTTTATCTCCTGCTCTGTTAATAGCTTGTTAGACACTACGCAATCCTCCTGTATGTAATTAAAGTTCAATTTACAGAGCAGGAGATAAAAACTTTTAAAGTAATATCTGATTGAAAGTGAAACCATTTTGTTTTCATGCAGGCTGTGTCAGTCACAATCAGGGGAGGTGTGGCTGCATAAACAGAAACAAAAGTGATTTAGCTTATAAATGGAATAGAATTGAGCAGTAAAACTTCATAGGCATGATCTATACATACAAACTGCTTAGTTGTTTTGGTGAACATAGTGTCACTTTATGTTTGAAAATCTTGAGAACGGACCTTCTCATTTTGAAGAGCTAGGTGAGTACCGTATATACTCGAGTATAAGCCGACCCGAATATAAGCCGAGGCCCGTAATTTTACCCCAAAAAACTGGGAAAACGTATTGACTCGAGTATAAGACTAGGGTGGGAAATGCAGCAGCTACTGGTAAATTTCTAAATAAAATTAGATCCTCAAAAAATTATATTAATTGAATATTTATTTACAGTGTGCGTATGAGTGCAGTGTGTGTATGAGTGCAGTGTGTGTATGAGTGCAGTGTGAGTCTGTGATGCATTGTGTGTTTGTGTATGTGTTGGTGGGGGTGGGGGTGGGCATTTGATATATTATTAATTATAATTTTTTTATTTTTATTATATTATTTTTTTTTTTATTATTATTATTTATTATTTAATTATTATTCATTTTTTTTTAAAATTATCTTTTTTTTTCGTCCCCCCTCCCTGCTTGCTAGCTGGCCAGGGAGGGGGGCTCCTTCCCTGGTGGTCCAGTGTCATTGGTAGTTCAGTGGGGGGAGAGGGGTGCTGGCAGAGCTGTACTTACCTTTCCTGCAGCTCCTGTCAGCTCTCTCCTCCTCCGCGCGGTCTGTGCAGCTCCCTCTGTCAGCTCCCAGTGCAAGTCTCGCGAGAGCCGCGGCTCTCGCGAGACTTACACTGGGAGCTGACCGAGGGGCTGAACGGACGGCGCGGAGGAGGGGAGAGCTGACAGGAGCTGCAGGAAAGGTAAGTACAGCTCTGCCAGCACCCCTCTCCCCCCAGTCTGTATTATGGCAATGCAAATTGCCATAATACAGACTCTGACTCGAGTATAAGCCGAGTTGGGGTTTTTCAGCACAAAAAATGTGCTGAAAAACTCGGCTTATACTCGAGTATATACGGTACTTGGAATGTGTTTATGGCTACTCCATAGAATGGTGAGAAGACATCCCCCCCACCCACAATGATTAAACACATTTCAGTACTAAATTCTAGAATTACTCTACTGTGTCAGTAGGAATCAGATGCACTAGTTCTAGAAAATGAAGGATTCACAAGCTACAATCCTCCAATATGGGTGTGTCTACAGACATTGAAGGTCAATATTTAACCTCTTAACGCATCATTTTGGTGAATAGTGCCACTGCACTGTGTGACCTGACAAACTACAAAGTTTAGTTTAGAAACACAAAGCACTCAGTAACACAAACCAATAGAAATGTAAGGATTATTTGGTTCTTGTTTTTTCTTTTCTCTAATTTTAATCCTCCTCTTCTTTAACCTGACAATTTCACATTTTTTTTCTATCTTTAATATTTGGTGCCCTTCCTCCCTCTTTAATAGATGGAGTGGGATAAGGGAAAACAATGAAATTGAGCTAACACTTTATACTATCAGATTATCAGAACCAAAGATGGCACTGTTATACTGAGTCTCAAATGGTAAAAATGCATAGTCTGTGATTGGGCATTGGCTCATTAACATCTTTACTTATGGATTGGCATAAAAGATTGCATACAAAAGTACACTATAAACTGGTATCATACTGTACAGTATTTTTGATTTGTTTGTTTTTTCTACACCTAAAGAATTATGTATTGGAAAACTGATTTTTTTTTTTTTTTTTTTTTACTGTGGTTTGTAGGAGTCTTCTAAACATTGCTGTGTTGATAGCAAACACTGATATGTAGATGTAGTAGAAAAGTACGTGTGAAAATTCAGTTAAAGGGACACTGTAGGCACCCAGACCACTTCATCTCATTGAAGTTGAAGTGATCTGGGTACAATGCTCCTGTCTGTTTACCCAGCAATGTAAAACATTTCAGTTGCTAAGAAACCCCAATGATTACATTGCAGGGATGACTCTTCCAGACAACAACTAGAGGCACTTCCTGGTCCCAACTGAGTTTTACTACATCAAATGACGTTGGATATCTTCACACTTTGCATGAGGATGTCTAACAACAGGGGTTTATGTTTTATTGTACAGGTATTTATTTTATTGCCATCTCACTATTATTAGGGTAAGAGGGTCGGCAGAGTATTTATTTATTGGGACGGCAGGGGCATACCACTTTTTTTTTTTTGCTGTGCACAAGTCCACTGCCAAGTGGCTCAGCAAGTAATTATGAAAAAAAAAATACAAAATACTATAGTAATTTTCAAATAATATACCCTATTCTCTAGGTTTATTTAATATTCTCTAGGTCTAGAGAATACAATACAGACTGTTCTTAGAAACCATAGCTGTACTTGATCCTTCTGCATGTGGGGCTAGTTCTTGAATTTTATAACATGACAGGAGGCTTCATATTTTGCTTAAGTCTCTCTTTACATAGGCTCCATAGCAGCATATTTTAACATAGTAAGAGGATAAACCAATCAGAAAAAAGTAACAGGCTACAAAACTCCCTCCCCCTGATGCTCCACACCAGCACAGGTTTCCTACTCTCTGTGGGTTTCTGTGGTTTTAAGTTTATCTATTATTGTTGTTTATTATATTTCAATTATTACTGCCTATTGTTACTTGTTCGATAGTACTTTCTCCTAGGGTTTCCCAGTTTCTTTCTTACTCTATTGGGATTTTTGTCGCTACTTAGACTCTTTAACTTAAATGTTTCCATCTTTTATCTTACTCTGGTATTTCCTTCTGTCAGTTTCTAACTGCATTCCTGTTTGTCCCTAGATTTTTCTGTTTCTTTCTTTATCCTGTCACCTGGGGTCGTGGCAGGCATCATGCCTCCCTGACTTTTCCCGTGCTTTTTAGGTGCCGTGGAGAACGCCTCCAGCGGCCCCCTTCTATCGCACGGCGTCCATCTTGGTTCTCGCATGCTCACGAGATCCAGGCGGCCATTACTGCCCCGTGCGCCTGCGCGAGATCATGGCGGTCATTTTATTGGAGACTGTGATCTGCACACATATTGGCTGACGCAGCCATCTTGCTTTACCCGCGATATTACGGCAAACTACTTTACAAGCCCGTCGAGCAGGCACTGTATTTATGCCTGCAGGCACCTTTGGACCCGCCCACCGGGCGGCCAAACTCCGCAAGGTGACCATTTAGTTACTTTCACCACAGCTATTGTAGGTCCATTCTCCTCACAAAGTGTCACTGATATTTTACCCTAGCTGGGATACCCTGGGGTTAGGCATTATATTTATACTGCTTGCAAAGTCTAATTGATTTACAGTCTGCGGACTTTCAGAGTATTGGGGTAAACCCCTCATTCCACTCTCCCCATATTTGGGTGACCCCCACTTATATACACTACCACACAAGACATGGTATTACACTGCTATGCTCTTCAGAGAGATCGTCACAGGGGTGAGCCTCCTATGTATCCTATCAGACCAACCCACATGGGTTTTCTATATTGGTCTGTCAGGATCGGGACAGGGATCCAACACGCAGAGTACAAACAGTAGCCAGATACGTATACCGGACCTTAGAATGGCCGGACTAACGTAAGTAGTACAGTATAGAATGGTCAAAGACAAGCCAAGGTCGAGGGTAACAGAAGACAGGTAAGCGAGAGACAAGCCGAATCAAGGGTAACAGAGATAAACAGAGAAAGGTAAACAAGCCGGGTCAAAACCAAAAGGGATAATAGAATAAACAAGCACTGAGTGACTAGAACAAGCTAGAACCACGACAGGGCAATGAGCTAATGAACGAAGCTCTGTTAAATACCCTGTTCAGAGCAGTAACCACGCCTCCGAGGCGTCCTGATTGGTCCTGCAGCAATTGAGTGACAGGTCGTTCCGGAGGAGTGTCCTGATGACAACTTCCTGCCTAGATGCTGTAAAAGGCAGTCACTCCCTCGCGGCCGGCCTTGCATGACCGGATAGACCGTGGGGAAGGGAGCCATCAGGCCGTCTGGATGGAGGAACAGCTAAGTCTCTACCTCTTTCGGAGGTAGAGACCGCAGGTACCCTGACAGTACCCCCCCTCTCAGATACGCCCACCGGGCGGAATACACCAGGGCGAGAAGGGAATCGAGAGTGAAACGCCCTGCGGAGACGGGGAGCATGCACCTCCTCCTGAGGTACCCAACTTCTCTCCTCAGGACCATAACCCTTCCAATCGACCAGATATTGCAGTTTCCCCCGGGAGATTCGAGAATCAACGATGGAATTGACCTCATACTCCTCCTGACCCTCCACCTGAACTGAGCGGGGAGGGGCGATCGTGGAGGAGAACCTGTTACATATTAATGGTTTTAGCAAGGAAACATGAAATGAATTAGGAATGCGTAAGGCATTAGGCAACGCTAAACGATACGCAACTGGGTTAATTTGAGACAGTACCCTGTAAGGTCCAATATATCGAGGAGCAAACTTCATGGACGGCACTTTTAACCGAATGTTTCTAGTACTTAACCATACTCTATCGCCTGGAACAAACACCGGTGCTGCCCTTCAACGTTTGTCAGCGTGTTTTTTAACCAGCGTAGAATTGTGCAGAAGGATTTGTCGAGTTTGATCCCACAACTCTCTTAAATTGGCAACATGAACATCCACCGACGGTATCCCTTGAGAAGAAGACTCCGAAGGAAGGATGGAAGGATGAAAGCCATAATTCAAGAAAAAAGGTCTAGAATGCGTAGAATCACAAATGAGATTGTTATGTGCAAACTCCGCCCAAGGAATCAAACCGACCCAATCGTCCTGGTGTTCTGAAACGAAACAACGTAAATATTGTTCAACTTTTTGGTTAGTGCGTTCAGCAGCTCCATTGGACTGAGGATGATAGGCAGAGGAGAAATTCAATTTGATGCCTAGTTGGGAGCAGAATGATCTCCAAAAACGGGAAACAAATTGGGAGCCTCTGTCAGAGACAATTTGGGAAGGTATCCCATGCAAACGGAAAATCTCCCTGGCGAATATCTCCGCTAATTCGGGCGAGGATGGGAGTTTAGGTAAGGGAATGAAGTGAGCCATTTTCGTAAATCTGTCTACCACAGTGAGGATGACAGTCTGCTTTTTAGAGATAGGCAAATCAACAATGAAGTCCATTGCCAGGCAGGACCAAGGCTTTTCAGGAACCTCTAAAGGGTGCAGAAATCCGCTTGGAAGCGAATGGGGTAGCTTGGTCTTGGTACAAACTTCACATGCCCCGATGAATTCTTTAATATCCTTGCGTAAGTCAGGCCACCAAAAATCTTTAGAGACCAGCGCATAAGTCTTGCGGATGCCAGGATGCCCAGCCACCTTGCTGTTATGGAGACAGCGTAGCACCTCCAGTTGGAGAGCGGCAGGAACGAAGTGTCGATCCCCAGGAGTCTGTTTGGGTGCCAAATGCTGAAACTTCATGATCTCAGAAAGCAATGGAGAGTGAATCCTGAGATTCGTGTTTGCGATGATATTCCCCTTAGGAACTATGGAGGACAGAAGTGGTTCAGTTATAGTGGATGGTTCATATTGACGAGACAAAGCATCGGCTTTAGAGTTCTTAGAACCAGGTCTATACGTAAGTACATAATTAAAGTGAGTGAGGAACAAAGCCCAGCGAGCCTGCCTGGCGGACAAGCGCTTAGCCTCCCCAATATAAGACAAGTTCTTATGATCCATTAGGATAGTAACAGGGTGTAGTGTCCCTTCCAGTAAATGTCTCCACTCCTTTAACCCCTTAAGGACACATGACGTGTGTGACATGTCATAATTCCCTTTTATTCCAGAAGCTTGGTCCTTAAGGGGTTAAAGCCTTAATGACCGCTAATAGTTCCCTCTCCCCAATGTCATATCTGCTCTCAGGCCCAGAACATTTTTTAGAGAAGAAACCACAAGGGTGTAACGGTTTATCCACCCCTAACCTTTGAGACAGAACAGCCCCAACTCCTGTCTCAGAAGCATCGACCTCGAGCAAGAAAGGCAGAGTCGTATCAGGATGAACTAGAATGGGAGCTGAGGCAAAAAGTTCCTTGAGAGTCTTAAAAGCACCAAGAGCTTCCTCAGACCAGAACTTAGTATCAGCCCCTTGTTTGGTCATATTGGTAATAGGCGCAATGATAGAGGAGTAACCCTTAATGAAGCGCCTATAGTAGTTGGAAAAACCAATAAACCTTTGGATAGCCTTGAGTCCTTTGGGCAAAGGCCAGTCTAAAATAGATTGGAGTTTACCAGGATACATTTTAAAACCTTCCCCAGAAATCACGTACCCAAGAAAGTCTACCTGAGACTGATCAAAACTGCACTTCTCCAATTTGCAGTATAGACCATGTTGCAGAAGTTTGTGTAACACCTTTCTGACCTGTCTATGGTGAGTCTCAATCTCCTTAGAGTGTATTAGTATGTCGTCCAGGTAAACAATAACACAATCATGCTGAAACTCCCTAAGTACCTCATTAATCAACACTTGAAATACTGCAGGAGCATTGCATAGTCCAAATGGCATAACAGTGTATTCGTAATGGCCATACCGGGTATTGAATGCCGTCATCCACTCGTGACCTTGCTGGATTCTCACCAAATTGTAAGCCCCTCTGAGATCTAACTTGGTGAAGATTTTGGAGCCCTTAAGACGATCAGATAACTCGGTAATCAGTGGGATAGGATAGGCATTTCTGACAGTTATTTTATTCAAGCCTCGGTAATCGATACAAGGTCTCAGCGTGCCATCCTTCTTCTTAATGAAAAAGAACCCCGCCCCGGCCGGAGAAGAAGACCTCCTGATGAATCCCTTTTCTAAATTCTCCTGAATATACTCCTCTAGAACCGAGTTTTCCTGAACAGACAAAGGATATACATGGCCCCTCGGAGGCATAGTCCCGGGTAGAAGCTTAATTTTACAGTCAAATGACCTGTGTGGCGGCAAAGAATCGGCATTCTTCTTGTCAAACACTGCCCTTAAGTCTAGGTAAAGGTCTGGTATTTGTCTTTCTGTGGACTGAGTAGGATTCTCCTGTATGTTAATATTAGCTAATGGAGAAACCTTGCACAAACACCGATCCTGGCAGCCCTGGCCCCACGAGAGTATCTCCCCTAACTCCCAATCAATAATAGGGTTATGTTCTTTCAACCATGGGTACCCCAGAACTATGGGAACGGAAGGAGACGAAATGAGCAGAAGAGATAAATTCTCCACGTGTAGGATACCAACATTTAACTCAATGGGTATGGTCTCACGAAAGATAACAGGGTCTAGTAGTGGTCTACCATCTATGGCCTCAACGGCCAAGGGTGTCTCCCTTAGCTGGGATGGGAAATTGTTTTTACTAGCAAAGGCTTGGTCGATAAAATTCTCAGCAGCACCGGAATCTATCAAAGCCATAGCCCTTACTACTTCTCTCCCGCAAGTTAAGGAAACTGGTAGCAGAAGCCTGTGATCTTTATAATTAGGAGTAGAGGACAAAATAGAAACACCCAAGGCCTGTCCTCTAGAGAGACTTAGGTGCGAGCGTTTCCCGGGTGGTTAGAACAGTTCGAGAGTAAATGACCCTTAGCTCCACAATACATACACAAACCCTCTTTTCTCCTGTACTGTCTTTCCTCCTCAGAGAGGCGGGTATACCCTATCTGCATAGGTTCAGGAAGCAAAGATACCGTGGAGTCAGGACTTGGAAAAGCGGGGGCTAACCTAAAAGAAGGTCTCCGGTTCCTCTCTCGAGTGTTCTGTCTCTCTCTTAAACGTTCATCTATACGAGAGATGAACGAAATTAAATCCTCTAAATTCTCAGGGAGTTCTCTGGTAGCAACCTCATCAAGGATTACTTCAGATAAGCCATTCAAAAATACATCCATATACGCCTGCTCATTCCACTTGACCTCTGACGCCAGAGACCTGAACTCTAGTGCATAATCCACCAGTGTTCGGTTCTCCTGTTTCAGACGCAACAGTAATCTGGCTGCATTAACCTTTCTACCTGGAGGGTCAAATGTTCTTCTAAAAGCAGCTACAAAGGCATTATAGTTATAAACTAATGGGTTATCGTTCTCCCATAATGGGTTGGCCCATCTCAGAGCTTTCTCAATAAGTAGGGTGATAATAAATCCTACCTTTGCCCTATCTGTAGGATAAGAGCGAGGTTGCAATTCAAAATGGATACTAATTTGGTTTAAGAAACCACGACACTTCTCAGGAGCCCCACCATAGCGTACTGGGGGGGTAATGCGAGAAGAAGCACCCCCTGTGGCTACCTCTAGACCTGAACCGACAGGAGAAACAGGGGTATTACGTATCTCCTCTGGTGGGTTATTGGCACGAGATAATAGAGCCTGTAGCGCAAGCGCCATCTGATCCATTCTGTGATCCATGGCTTCAAACCTAGGATCAGGAGAAGCAAGCTGACTGTTTGTACTTGCAGGATCCATTGGCCCTGTCGTAATGTCAGGATCGGGACAGGGATCCAACACGCAGAGTACAAACAGTAGCCAGATACGTATACCGGACCTTAGAATGGCCGGACTAACGTAAGTAGTACAGTATAGAATGGTCAAAGACAAGCCGAGGTCGAGGGTAACAGAAGACAGGTAAGCGAGAGACAAGCCGAATCAAGGGTAACAGAGATAAGCAGAGAAAGGTAAACAAGCCGGGTCAAAACCAAAAGGGATAATAGAATAAACAAGCACTGAGTGACTAGAACAAGCTAGAACCACGACAGGGCAATGAGCTAATGAACGAAGCTCTGTTAAATACCCTGTTCAGAGCAGTAACCACGCCTCCGAGGCGTCCTGATTGGTCCTGCAGCAATTGAGTGACAGGTCGTTCCGGAGGAGTGTCCTGATGACAACTTCCTGCCTAGATGCTGTAAAAGGCAGTCACTCCCTCGCGGCCGGCCTTGCATGACCGGATAGACCGTGGGGAAGGGAGCCATCAGGCCGTCTGGATGGAGGAACAGCTAAGTCTCTACCTCTTTCGGAGGTAGAGACCGCAGGTACCCTGACATGGTCGTTATGATTGCTGTTACTGGTACAGCCCTGATTGTCCTGCTTTGTCTGTGCCCTCATAGCTTCCTTCAGGGTATATACACCCAGAGTAATTTTAGCTGGGTGAGCCCCAGTTATAGACGTGCTTGAATAATATTGTTATTATTGATACCTAAGCAGCCTTATTATTGATACCTAAACACCTGTCTCTATTACTGGCCTATTCTGCCCCTTAGGTTACGCTTGCTATTGCTAGGAATGACGAACACACACTACACCATTCTTCAACTTAACGCAGAACGTCATTCCCTCCTTGTAAAAGGAGCAGTCCAACTTGCTCAGAATGGCGGAGGATTCTAAAGTACCATCTTCCTAGTCAGGAAGAAATTCTGCCCAGTCATAAATCTACGTCAACTAATCACCTTTGTGGTTTACAGACACTTCGAGATGGAGGGCATCCATCTTCTTCAGGACATCCTACGTCCAGGCGACTGGTTCACCCAACTCAAGCTCAAGGGGGCATACCGGTCAGTACCGGTGCACCCATCCAGCCGACGATTACTCAGCTTCGTCTGGAACGACCAGGCCTATCAATTCACATGCCTACCATTCGGCCTCAGTTCCGCACCGTGGTACTTCACCAAACTGTTGAAGCCAGTAATGATGCATATATGCGCCAAAGGCATCCTCTGCTTAATCTACCTCAACGACCTCTTACTATTTTGCGAGGACATCTCCAGACTACGATATCAGACGTATTATACTACCTCCTTGCTCGAATCCTTGGGCATTCACGCCGGGAGCTTCACTACAAGACATCTTCCAGTCAGCATCTTCCAGTCAGTCTGAGAAGAGACATTTTGCAATTTCTGCTACCGTCCGGTTGTCTATGTTTCTTTAGCTTTACTTGCTAAGCGTTAAAACAGCAAAATATGAAGCCTCCTGTCATGTTATAAAATTGTAGATTATGCTAGCTTTAGTGTACCTATAATCTTTTATTATTGATTAATGATTTTATTAATGACAGGAGGCGAATATTTTTCCACCATTGTTATTACCCTGACTTATTTTACCTCGTTAGGGAAGACTCCTGGACAGAGGGGTGAGTACGACTGGATTTATTGCTGACATATTCCATTATGGGATTGGTTATTGGAAGGGGGGATATAGATAGTTTATCTATTAGCATTATTGGAGTCTTTGTCTAAAGTTTGGTGGCATGCCTTTAGAAGTCAAATTCTTAGATTAATCCTCAGTTTTGACTCAGTTTTTTTTTTGTTTCAGTTTACACCTCCCTCAAGATTTCAAGCCTAGTTCCTGTTCTTCTCAGATTTGAACACATCTTGCCTTCTCTGCTGAAATCTTCTTCCAGTTATACTCCATTTCCTGTTATTGGTTCATTTCACAGCCAGAAAGAGGAAGTGACATCAGGGGGAGGGAGTTTTGTAGCCTGTTATCCTCTTGCTATGTTAAAATATGCTGCTGTGGAGCTTAAGTAAAGAGAGACTTAAGCAAAATATTTGCCCCCTGTCTTTAATAAAATTAAGATTATAGGTACACTAAAGCTAGCATAATCTACAATTTAGGCTTATAGTACCAGATCAATCTCATAGGACAATTAGAGAAATAAGCCTGAATTGCAGCCAGACTGTAGCCAGACTGTGATATTAGCTGATTTGGAGAATTATTCTAGATCTGCTTTTTTGGCATATTTTTTTTTATTTACATTTGGATTTATTTCATTAACTGAAATTGTGAAAAGGTCACTTCCAATTTTTTATTTTTTTTAAATTGAAACTTAAAGGACCACTCTAGTGCCAGGAAAGCATACTCGTTTTCCTGGCACTAGAGTTCCCTGAGGGTGCCCCCACCCTCAGGGACCCCCTCCCGCCCGGCTCTGGAAAGCCACCCGGCTCTGCGCGCGCATTCAGCCGGTCACATAGGAAAGCATTCAAAATGCTTTCCTATGGACGCTGGCGTGCTCTCACTGTGAAAATCACAGTGAGAAGCACGCAAGCGCCTCTAGCGGCTGTCAATAAGACAGCCACTAGAGGACATAGGGGGAAGGCTTAACCCATTCATAAACATAGCAGTTTCTCTGAAACTGCTATGTTTATGAAAAAATGGGTTAACCCTAGAAGGACCTGGCACCCAGACCACCTCATTAAGCTGAAGTGGTCTGGGTGCCTAGAGTGGTCCTTTAATTGAATCTGAATGCCTCTGTTTTACCATTCAGATTTATCGTTGCAAAAATTCATTGTTTAATCAACAAAGCATGTGCTGCTTGCTGTATTTTATGAAGGGTTTGATAATTTATATTATGATCAATATATTGTGTTTTCCCACCCATTTTGTTACAGCCACACCCATGTATTAAAAGAACACTATAGGGCCAGGAACACAAACATGTTTTCCTAACCCTATGGTGTTAAAACCACCATCTGGCCCCCGTCTTGCCTCCCTAAATATAGTAAAACCTTACTTGTATTCAAGTCTGAAGCTGCTACCTCTGCTCCTGAACTGCCTCTGAAACTACCTGTGTCTGCTGACATCATTAGACGTGTTCTTCTGAGCCAATCACAATGCTTCCCCATAGTATTGGCTAAGACTGTCAAGGAGGCAGATCAGTGGCAGAGCCAGCACAAGTCAAACAGAGCCCTGGCCAATCAGCATCTCCTCATAGAGATTAATTAATGCATGTCTACGAGGAAAGTTCAATGTCTGCATGCAGAGGGTGGAGACATTGAATGGCAGTGCTGTACATTAGGCAGGACTGCTTAAGGAAGCACCTCTTGCAGCCATCTGAGGAGTGGCCAGTGGAGGTATCACTAGGCTGTAATGTAAACACTGCATTTTCTCTGAAAAGACAGTGCTTAGTGCAAAAAGGCTGAAGGGAATGATTCTACTCACCAGAACAAATGCAATAAGCTGTAGTTGTACTGGTGACTATAGTGTCCCATTAAAGATGTGTTGTGGCAATTATTGTTATTTTTCTTATAATATTATTAATATTTCACAACTAACTTATGGTTCAATAATTTCCAGAGATAAATTCGAAGGGTACAGTTTTATTTTATATAGTCCTGCAATATAACTGTAGTGCTATGATATAGTGAAATCATTTCACATCAAGAGGTAATGATCTCACAGGAACATTATCCAAAAGCAAAAGACATTTCCTAATTACTGTAATTTATTCATTGTGCATCATACATCATTTACCATATGTACGTATGACTACAGACAGACAATGGTTTAGTCCTTTCTGAACGAAATGTATCATATAATATTTAATGAAATATAACAGATAATCAGATTAGCAATGTTTGGCTTTCTTCTCTAATGAAATTCCTTCTGACTGATATTCCATTTGCTTCCTAATGTACAGACAACATGCATTGCTGGAGCCAACAATCTATGTCATCTATAAAAGGAGGCTTTTCGTCTGTAAGTAAAAAAAAATAATAATAATAAAAATAAATGCAGTTATCACATTATTACAGCTTTTTAAGAGTGGAAAAGAAATCAATTAGAGCATTTAGAGAATTCTGTAAATGCTAATATCAAATGTTCAAATTAACTGTTTGCCATTAAACATGGTGTATAGATCTGTAAATATGCATACATGCTGGCATAGTTTTACAAACAATGAATTTCTTGACTGCGAAATTCAATTAGAGAATTTGAAATAATTAAAAGGTACATATAGGTGGAGCCTGACAGCCAAGATGGCTTGATGTGCTTTTTAAGAACTCCAGCACATACGAGCACAAAACAAGCCTTTTTTGACTAAACCTGCACTTGATGCAACTCTGTGTGCCCAGTGAACTGGGCAGTAGCCACAGGGGAATGCAGGGCATACTCATTTTACACTGTTACGCCATGAGACTGTACTGTCCGTCCTTGTGGCCTAGTTTGCCACGGAGCCTGGTGTCTGGGGGAGGCGGACAATCCCCCGACATGGGAGAATCCCCTGCAGCCCTGCTGCTCACCCTCGGGACCAGTGGACTATATCCCGATCCCCGTGGGGATAATCGCCTTCTTAAAACAGCAGAATCTCCTGAACCGTGGGGGCATCACTGATATGGCCACCGCACCACTGTCTTTGCGATCCCAAGAGAGCAAGTCAACTTCTCCACTAAGCTGGACACAATTTTCGCAGACTTCTGGTGAAAATTGCCCCCTCATTTGTGGAAGCCTGCCAACGTGGTGCAAAGTTGAGACCCATCCTGAAGTTCCTGTGCTGTAAATAAAAGAGCTGTCATGCCTGGTCTCCAGTGCAGTCATAGCCGACCTCATCATGATACCTCTGTTACTAATCCTCAGACCCGCACAGCTGCTTGTGGGCTAGGGGTCCAAATAAATATATATCTGACGCATGGTCCATGTAAATGGAGGGGCTTCTGGGATACAGAGCTCCAGAGGGCCCACAGCCCTATGTCACGTAGCAAAGGGATCCATGGACACAGGGAAGTGCCTCCCATTTCAAACTGAGCTCGAAGATCAGTGCAATCACAGCCTACCACCACTCTGGATGTACTAAACACGAATAAATGTTCTCCGCAGAGTCCCGAGGGGGCTGGAGGCTACACGACATCTGGCATGGTGAGGAAGTCGGAACCTGCCGTTAGATTCCACTACTCCACAGTGTTGTCTCATCTATATCATTGTTCCTGTGTACTGTATCTTTGACTTGTTCTTGCAGAAATAACTGTTTCTTTTTTCTGTACTGTAACCATGATGCCTCAATAAAACAAAGATTGGCAAAAAAAAAAAAAGGTACATAGTACTAATTGTGTGTACCTCCCCTGCCTGCAACATGGAAAAGCTTATAAAAGCTAACAAACTGTAAATTCTTTTAACAAAGTCACAATTTACTCACAATTCACTATCAAAGGCTTAAACAATCTTTTGCAGACTCAGAAAGAGTCAGACAAAATGTCTTCAGAAAATACTCAAAATAATTCAAGATGCTGGAAAAGGGGAAAAGTGATTTTTTTAGTTAACAGGAATGCCTATTCCAGAACAACATTCACAGGGTTATTTATTAAAGTAAGAATTCAAAGTAAATTTAATATTTGAGGCCAAAGTAGCCAAACTGCAAGTATAGTTAACATATATATATATATTTTTCCAATTCAGCTATTTTGACCTTCACTTTAAATTCAAGTAGGAACAAGCGCATTAGCTGAGAGAGCCATTCAGGATTGCACTCATTGGTTGAGAGTGCTCAGTTAACAGTGCTTTATTCTATAAAGACACATCTTGTTTCACATGCAGGAGAAGACTGTATGTGGCACAGGTGCCTGGAGGACCCAGGTAAGTTGTTAAACTGTACTAAAATGGCTTGCCTCTTTACTGTGGGACTGACTCCATATCCACTACAGCAGGCTGCAATTTTATCAAGCTTAGTGTGCTTAAGATTTTATTTTCAAAGATTAATGCTAAATTCACAACAGATTTTTCTATTCTGTTTAGTATGTCCCTCTTGATATCTAGTGCACTTCATTTTATTTGTGTGCTGGTTACTATTTTGTTCTCATTTTTGTGGAAATTAGACAGGTGTTGCACAGGGGAGATATTTTTCTAAATATGCCAATGCTGCTGCTTTAAATAGACAGTAAATAAAATGTAGCTCGCTCAGTTTTAATTTATCAGGCTCTAGGTAACGCCATCCTCACTTCATACGTGTTGACAAAAAATATGAACATCTGGTGTCCATACATTTATGATTCATTTCCATAGATGTAATCAAATGTTTTGTTACTTGTGTAGTGTATATTGGGATTATCACTTGAATTAAATTATGTGACTATTAAAATAGGTATAAAAGTTGCAAAAAAAAAGTTGATGTATTTCTCAGTAGACATTATATATTTGGCTCTCCTGATGTTCAATGATTTATGGGAAATTATTTGAGCTGAACATCTCCTTGTACCTGAGAGCCAATTCACTAAACAGAGAGTTTTGGTGAGTTGTATGTTGACAATCGGATAGCAAACACAGTGCTTAACCCCATCCTGACCTTGGACGTATCAGATACGTCTGACAAACAACTGTCCTTAAGGACTGCGAACATACCAGATACGTCCGAGGCTAATTAGAGCGCTGGAATCGATCATGATCTCTTCCAGCCGCTCTAACGGTATTGCAGCGATGCCTCGATGGGGAGGCACCCTGCAATAACCCTCCTCACCGCCGGGTCGCCGAGTGATCACTTCCCTGGAGCGATCACTTCCGGGTTGCTCCACGTGGTGCGAGGCAGAGCAGAGGCGGCTCTAGACTTTATGAGGCCTTAGGCGAAACACAAACATGAGGCCCCACTAACAAAAAAGTGTCACATATACACATTGATGCACTGTCTACCTGTGTATGTGCCTGAGAGTGTGTCTGACAGAGAGTATCCTTGTGTGTGCGAATGTATGTCTCTGTGAGCATGTTTGCATTTTTGTCTGAGACCCTATGTGTATGGGGTAGCTGATGGTGAGAGGGAGCGGGGGGTGTGATGGTGAGAGGGAGGGGGGTGTGTGATGGTGAGAGGGAGCGGGGAGTGTGATGGTGAGAGGGAGCGGGGGGTGTGATGGTGAGAGGAAGCGGGGGTGATGGTGAAAGGGAGCAGGGGGGTGATGGTAATGTGAGAGGGAGCGGGGGGTGATGGTAATGTGAGAGGGAGTAATGTGAGAGTGAGAGGGGGTAATGCGAGAGTGAGAGGGGGTAATGCGAGAGTGAGAGGGGGTAATGCGAGAGTGAGAGGGGGTAATGTGAGAGTGGGGGCTAATGTGAGAGTGGGGGGCTAATGTGAGAGTGGGGGGCTAATGTGAGAGTGGGGGGGCTAATGTGAGAGTGAGGGGGCTAATGTGAGAGTGGGGGGGCTAATGTGAGAGTGGGGGGCTAATGTGAGAGTGGGGGGCTAATGTGAGAGTGGGGGGTAATGTGAGAGTGGGGGGGGTAATGTGAGAGTGGGGGGTAATGTGAGTGGGGGAGGCTGAGGGTGGTGACAGAGGGTTATGCTGAGGGTGGTGATGATGAGGGTGGTGGGGGGTAATGCTGAGGGTGGTGAGGGGCGATGCTGAGGGTGGTGAGGGGCGATGCTGAGGGTGGTGAGGGGCGATGCTGAGGGTGGTGATGCTGAGGGTGGTGAGGGGTGATGCTGAGGGTGGTGGGAGGTGAGGCTGAGGGTGGCGGGGTTTATGGGGGATGGTGAGGCTGAGGGTGGTGGTGGTGAGGCTGAGGGTGAAGGGGTAATGGTGAGGGTGGTGGGGGTGAGGCTGAGGGTGGGGAGGGGTGATGGTGGTGGGGGTGAAGCTGAGGGTGGTGGGGGGTGTTGGTGGTGAGGCTGAGGGTGGTGATGGTGGGGGGGGGTGAGGCTGAGGGTGGTGAGGGTGGTGAGGGGGTGAAGCTGAGGGTGGTGGGAGTGAGGGTGGGGAGGGGTGATGGTGGGGAGGGGTGAGGGTGAGGGTGGTGGGGGGTGATGGTGGTGAGGCTGAGGGTGGTGATGGTGGGTGATGGTGGTGGGGGTGAGGCTGAGGGTGGTGGGGGGTGATGGTGAGGGTGGTGGGGGTGATGGTGAGGGTGGAGAGGGGTGATGGTGGTGGGGGTGAGGCTGAGGGTGGTGGGGGTGATGGGGTGGGGGGTGAATCTGAGGGTGATGGTGGTGGGGAGTGAGGCTGAGGGTGGTGGGGGGTGATGGTGGTGGTGGGTGGTGAGGCTGAGGATGGTGGGGGTGATGGTGGTGGGGGGTGAAGCTGAGGGTGGTGGGGGTGAAGGTGGTGGTGGGGGTGAGGCTGAGGGTGGTGGGGGTGATGGTGGTGGGGGGTGAGGCTGAGGGTGGTGGGGGTGATGGTGGTGGGGAGTGAGGCTGAGGGTGGTGATGGTGGTGGTGGGTGGTGAGGCTGAGGGTGGTTGGGGGTGATGGTGGTGGGGGTGAGGCTGAGGGTGGTGGGGTGATGGTGGTGGTGGGGGGTGAGGGTGATGGTGGGGGGGGGTGAAGCTGAGGGTGGTGGGGGTGATGGTGGTGGTGGGGGGTGAGGCTGAGGGTGGTGGGGGTGATGGTGAGGGTGGGGAGGGGTGGTGGGGGAGAGGCTGAGGGTGGTGGGGGTGAAGCTGAGGGTGGTGGGGGTGATGGTGGTGGTGGGGGGTGAGCCTGAGGGTGGTGGGGGTGATGGTGAGGGTGGGGAGGGGTGGTGGGGGTGAGGCTGAGGGTGGTGGGGGTGATGGTGGTGGGGGGTGATGGTGGTAGTGGTGGTGAGGCTGAGGGTGGTGGGGGTGAGCCTGAGGGGGGTGGGGGGTGATGGGGAGGGAGAGCCTACCTTTCCCTGGTGGTCCAGTGGGCTCCCTGGTGGTCCGGTGGCCACTGCTCACGGTCTGCAGCTCCTCAGAGCTGCAGACTGTGTAATCCCGCGAGATTTCAGAGCGTTGCCGTGGTAACCCGCGGCAACGCTCTGATTGGCCAATTCTCGCGAGTCACATGGTCTGCAGCTCTGCACACTGCGGAGCTGCAGACCAGTGTCTGCGGTGGCTGGCCGGGCAGCCAGGAGGGGCCTCGCACCCGGCGGCATACCGGGCAAGCCGCCGGGCCCCTCCTGGTGTCAGGTCCTTGGTCACTGACCGAGGACCTGACACACTCTGCCAACAGGCGGTTTAGGCGGCCGCGAGGCCCCCGCCAGCGCGAGGCCTTAGGCGGCCACCTAAACCGCCTAATTAGAGAGCCGCCTCTGAGGCAGAGCATCGGAAGCCATCAGACAGGCTTCTGATGCTCTGTCTGTGCTGAGTACCTCGAGGGGTCGAGGCACTCAGTAAAATAATAATAATAATAAAATAACATATTGTTGTAATATGTTTCACTGTTTTAAAACACTCATATGTGTGTTCAGCGAAATCTCCTGAGTATAACAGTACCCCCCATGTACAGGTTTTATAGTGTTTTTGAAAGTTACATGGTCAAATATAAGGCCATTTTTTCACATTGAAATTTGCCAGATTGGTTATGTTGCCTTTCAGAGCGTATGGTAGCCCAGGAATGAGAATTACCCCCATGATGGCATACCATTTGCAAAAGAAGACAACCAAAGGTATTGCAAATGGGGTATGTTCTGTCTTTTTTTTTAATAGCCACTTAGTCACAAACACTGGCCAAAGTTAGTGTTTCAAATGTTTTTTTGCATTTTTAACACACAAATATAAGTGCTAACTTTGGCCAGTGTTTGTGACTAAGTGGCTACTTAGACATACACCATATTTAGTGGCCAGTTAATAGCGAGAAAAACAGTATATAATATGCGTGCGTACAGTAAATGAGTAAGAGGAAATACAGCTAAACACAAACACTGCAGAAATGTAAAAACAGCCCTGGTCCCAAAAGGTAAGAAAAGGGATTAAAAAGGTGAGTTGCAAAAAAAAAAAATCTAAAATTTTGCTGGCCTAATTTTGCTAAATCACTAATAGGAAGCTTGTGAAGGTTCCTTTCAAACAAGATAAGACATATATTATGCAATACCATTTTATCGTAAGCGTAAAGAGAGAATCAAATGACTTTGTATAATAAAGTAAGAGAAGAGTCATGACAGGCGCACAGTCGGATTTGCCGGCATATGCGCTAACCTTACCCAAACCCCCATTAAAACACGGACACAAGTTATACTGTATACAATAATATCAATAGATAACATTCTAAATAACATGTTAACCCCTTAAGGACAGATGACGGATATATTCCGTCATGATTCTCTTTTATTCCAGAAGTTGTGTCCTTAAGGGGTTTTAATACAGAAACTGGCCGCCCAATATGACCACATTTCCACCAGGTTAAATTGTAGGGGTGTACCGAGATACCGCTACCCACCATATCAATTGTAGGGGTGTACCAAGACACCGCTACCCACCATATCCATTTTAGCGAGACACCGCTACCTACCAGTTCCAGTGTAGGGTGTACCAAGACACCACCACAGCCCCAGGTTCGGAGCCACCGACGGGCTCGAACCTACCAACCACGTACAACACTGCCCAATCCACACTAAACCTCAGGATGCCCACTTTCTCCTCCATCTACCCTCCGATTTAACCAGGCCATTTCCCACAGCTGTGAAAAAACGGGAAATCAACGAATCTAACCAAATACAGGGAGGGTGGGAGGGACTACTGACAGGTAAGCTTAGGTTCAGTTAAAATGGCCACTTCATATAATGGCTGGTATAAATACTCCCCTTATGGCTCGGCCCTACCCAGCATGCTAGCTGTTACTAACTTCCTGTGGCTGCTATGCCTACCTCCTGGCTCTGTCAAGGTCTATTCCTCTTAGCTGCGCTGATCCATGGGCTACAAGACAGAAAACTAAAATACTTGATCATATTATATGCCCGAATGGTACTTCCTCTGAGACAAGTCTGTTCTCAGCTCACAATTGAGCACAATTCACCCCACTGCCCTACCTGTATCTTATTGAAAACTGATTGTCAATAATAAGCCACTCTGCTTAAATGGCTCTCGTGCTTTGTCCTGAATTTATCATCTATCTGGATTCTTTCTAGAAGCAATATAGGCCTGTAGATATAACCAGGTATAAATGGACATGTTTATCAGTGTATCTATTGGTAAAGGGATCCAGGTAGAAGATTCAGAGAACTGAAATTAAAAGGGTTTAAATTAAGATGGGAGAGACAAGCCATAAAGGACAGGATTCTTCATTGCCTAATTTCTTAATCTCATACACCTTCTTCTGAATTCTACATACTACAGGGCTACCGTTTTCATGTGCTGCCCATCAATATGTCTACGTGATGTGTGTCCCTGAAAACATAGAGAATATGGTCACCCTGCCCATATGCCCAGGTTCAGAGTGCTCAGTTAACAGTGCTTTATTCTATAAAGACACATCTTGTTTCACATGCAGGAGAAGACTGTATGTGGCACAGGTGCCTGGAGGACCCAGGTAAGTTGTTAAACTGTACTAAAATGGCTTGCCTCTTTACTGTGGGACTGTGGGACCCTGCCCATATGCATTGTTTGTTTTTTTCCCCTCTGCACCTTTCAAGGCTAGTAGAGCTGTAACAGTGAGTTGAATGCTTGGTTATTTCTGAGTCTGGAATTTTACGGTTTGGATAAAAAATGGAAAACATACAGCTTTGCCTCTTCACATTTGTTTGATAGTGGATAATAGATTAACTTTCAAATTTGCCTTGATTTCCCATTAATCAAATGTTAAATAGCTGATACATTATCATTCTATAGCAAATTTATGAATAAATAAGTATTTCCTTTCACAATGCAAGGAGTTTATAGAAATATATGCTTGCTGTTAGCACCAGATATGATGGTCTTTCATTTAATATAATAAACTTTGAAAAATGAGAAGTGAAAATATGATGACAGTTGTCTGAGTTTTCACCAGAGCTATGTAGGTACTAAAGATTATTCAAACTAAATTATTATATATTATTACTTTTTCACCCAACTCTGAAATTTACATATGAAATCCAAACTGAAAAACGTAGGCAAATATCGTCAAGTTATGACTATGGGAGACTTGTGGAATTTTTCCAGATCACCTATTTTTGGCTCAGTTTTTAGATTTGGATTTAATTCACAAAAATGCAAAAATCACTGTCAAGTAACATAAATATGTATTTTCTTTTCACTAACATTACTCAAGAATATATATTATATATATATTACACAAGAACCAGCACACTCACTTATCTGCTAATCAGCAACTTCAATGTTGACAGATTGTATTAGTTTTTTTTTTTTAAAAACACCTAACCTAGGCAAAAATAATGGGGGTTTAGTTACATTATATGATCATACATTGCATAAGCCTCCCACAACATCAATGTACCCCATCTTTGGCAAGAAATTGAATTTGTCAATACTTTTTCAATACTTGGCCTTATTAGGTTGGTAATTTGGTTTAAAGTTATACTCATTGCATGTTTTATTTTATAGTGGGCATTAACATCTCACATTCCTTTAGGTGCCTTGGTCAAACAAGATGGTTGCTTTACAAGCACTACAATTCCATCCACGGCTGCCATCAGAAATTTTAGGGCCCCTGACACAGCTCAAGATCTGGCCCCCACAAGGATGAAGTGTGTGTGTGTGTGTATAGTGGATGTAGAATGTGTGTTATGAATGCAGTGTGTATAGTGGATGCAGATTGTATGTTTTGTGTAATGTATGTAATGTTTGTATGCATGCATTAGATGCAGAGTGTGTGTAGTGAATGTAGGTGTGTATAGTGAATGCAGAGTGTGTGTTTTTGTAGTGCATGTAGTGTGTGTAGTGAATGTAGTGTGTATAGAGCATGTGTTTGTAGTGAATGTAGTGTGTTTGTAGTGAGTGCAAAGTGTGTTTAGTAAATGCAGTGTGTTTGTAGTGAGTGCAATGTGTGTATAGTGAATGCAGTGTGTGTGTGTGTGTGTGTGTTGTGCAACGTGTGTTTAGTGAATGTAGTGTGTGTGTGTGTGGTGCAGAGTGTGTTTAGGTAATGTAGTGTGTAGTGAGTGCAACGTGTGTATAGTGAATGTAGTGTGTGTCTGTGTGTAGTGCAGAATGTGTTTAGTGAATGTAGTGTTGGTAGTGAGTGCAGAGAGTGTATAGTGAATGTAGTGTATGTGCAGTGCAGAGTGTGTTTAGTGAATGTAGTGTGTGTGTGTGTAGAGCAAAGTGTGTTTAGTGAATGTAGTGTATGTGTGTGTGTGTGTGTGTCGTGCAGAGTGTGTTTAGTTAATGTAGTGTTTGTAGTGAGTGCAGAGTGTGTAGTGAATGTAGTGTGAGTATGTGTAGTGCAGAGTGTGTTTAGTGAATGTAGTGTGTGTGTGTGTAGTGCAGAGTGTGTTTAGTGAATGTAGTGTGTGTGTGGAAGATGTGAGGAAAATGCTTCTATGACACCCCAACAACACAGGATTCCTTTCATCATATCAGATAAAGACCTTACTGAAATATGGTAATAAAAACTGCCATCTACCTAGCGTTCTATGGGTTTTTACGTCCCAAAGAATTTACCGCTAGAAATATAACTGCCACTGAATACTTGAAAATGGCTGATATCCACAAAACCTTAGATCATTATGTTCATTCACTGCATCAGTCTAAAACTAGCCCTATAGGCCATACGGTCAATATACCTCTGTTCCCTACTCACAGCAAATGGTGCCCTGTAAAAGTCCTGGAAACTTATTTTAACACTTTCCAAAAACAACCCCACCAACCATTATTAGAACTTCACATCTCCATCCTTACTATGTCTAAATTCATGCTTTATGTTCGCTTACTGTTAACAGGCTCAGCCTAAATGCAAACCTTTTCTCAGGATATTCCTTCTGCGTAGTGGTAGCATCTTCCGCTTCCTCCAGCTCATATCATCAAGGCTATGGGATGCTGGAAATCTTCCGCCTATACTCTTTATATTTCAAACCCAGTTCAAGAGTTACGGCAAGCTTTTCGTGACTTGTCCAAATAAACAATGTTTGTTATATGAATAATTATTTTTGCCCTCTTTTATTACAGGCCTACTGCTTTGTCGGTTCCGGCACACCACAACCGACTGGTGTCATTTGAATATGTTTATTGGTTATAATATGCTATGTTACCTTATCATCATGGCTATATTGACCCGACTACAAATTTAAGGCCTTGGCCTGTAGTTGTGGGAGGGGCTTGAATCCCCTTTAAAAGGGCTGCCAATCCTCTCCCACCTTACTGTTGTTGGTCTGGCGAGTCACCCCTCCCACCACTCCCTCTATTCACATCACCCTCTATTCACATCACCCTCTAAGGTGGGCCCTCTTTTATTACAGGCCTACTGCTTTGTCGGTTCCGGCACACCACATCCGACTGGTGTCATTTGAATATGTTTATTGGTTATAATATGCTATGTTACCTTATCATCACGGCTATATTGCCCTGACTACAAATATATATATAAAAGGATGATGGCTTGGCACTCTCCTTACCAGAATTCGGTGTAAATATGCCTTTGTTCAAATCCAAATGTGTCCAAAATATATCCAGATGAAATCCAGGATGCACACACAGGTCTCTCAATTTAGTACGATGTGATTTATTGAAGTGAAATTACATACAGCAAAAAATAATCGACGTTTCAACCCTGCCGGGTCTTTTTCAAGATCACTGAATGTACATAAAAACGTGTATATATAATAAATAAATAAAGAGCTTACCAATCATTGAAGTGATGTCCTGCTCTTTATTACCACTCGGAAGTGCACTGAAGCCGCATGTGATGTCACCACGTATTGACGTACAGCGGGTAGAAGCGTGGTTGCCATGGTTACCGAAATAACAATCATATAAGTGATAAATACTCTATCGAGTGAAGAAACAGTGCCAGTGTGAGTTAGACTGCTCAGAGGGAGAACAAAAGCAGCCAGACAAAAGTCTGGGATTATATCAGCTACTATAAAGTTATAACTATAGTAATATCTAAAGCCACAAGGAAGAAATTTTTTTTAAAAAGGAATGGTGAGCACTTGTGATAAGCAATAAAAAAACGTGCAAAATGTGATGACAAATGTTGAAGTGAATAAAAATAGAGGTGAATTCCACTCAAGCAGCATATACTATAATATATATTAACATATCAAATATCTGAACCAAAACAGGAGTTTGCAGTGTTTAGTGACATATACACAATCAGCATATGAATATTATATACTATACCAACAGACGATGTCAATTCTAATGCTCAGCAAAGCTTTAGTTAAGGGATCTACTGTCCACAAATTAAATCAAAATTTGTACAAACTTGTCTGGACCTACATACTAACCAAAATGAAAGTGTATCGCTAAAAACATCCTAAATATTAACTATGTACATAACCTATATGTACGAACACTGCTGAACTTTACCTTCTCCGGAACTTCGAACGGCACTTTGACATTGACGATGTGCACAAATAGTCCCCGTTCGACTATTCGAACAGAACTTAGATATTGAAACCAGACCGGCCGCACAGCCTAATTCTCTGGAACTGTTTTGGGCATGAAAATGTGCGTGCGGTTGGTCAAATGAGACTTTGAAACTCCCGCTCTGATCTGGGTGATTTTTGGATATGTTGTTCACCCAGATCAGGGCTATCCAGGGATGTATTATGGGGATATGTTGGAGTTTTGGGGTGTTTCCGTACTTTGGGTAAAATTGTGTGTTTTCTGCCTGTGGATAATTAAGTTAGTACATTATCTACCTTAATTATATCACAGGCAGAGGGGAGGGCTTGCTGACTGTATGTGGGAGTGTTATAGTGCTAATTATTGTTCCCATTGGTTTATGTTCCTTGTTTCCCTGCTTTCCATCAGGTCCAAGAGGGTGTGCCTCTGGCCTGAAAAACTGTATATATTCCAAGCTGTGGCAATAAAACTTCAGTTCTACTTCACCCTCAATCTAGAGTCCTGTCTCTTATTGGGGGATTGCTATGCTCTTCATACTCCCTTGAATAATCACTAAGCTCTTGTAAGAGCTTGTTCCTGATCCTGCTTCACTCTCTGGGGAAAGAGAGGTTCACCCACTGGAACCTGGAGCCTTGTTGTAGGTCCAGGGTGGGTAGGAGACGGCGATACCACAACCAAGCTGCAGCAGTTTGTGGGGTCTGCAGTGCTTATGGTGTCAAGTGGAGTGCTTGGAGCCCTCGGGAAGCACTAAGAGCATCCGTCAATTGAGGTACCCAGTCGGGGTGCCAGGTGATCCGTTACAGTGTGCACCCTTACGTTTATGGACTTGTAATTTTGCCAAGTTAAGAGAGGTCCCTAGAATGAACAAAAACAAAAGAAGTGTTACTTTTTCATGTATGAACTATGGTAACCCTAAACTGAAGACACCTAAGGTATAAATAGGTGTACTCTTAAATGTTAAGGGACAGAGGAGAGATTTGGAGACAGATGCTGCTCCATCTTATAATGACAGAGAGGCTGACATGATGACATGTTCAGGAGGGTATGTTATTCTATTATTGCAAGCATATAGTTTAATCTTATAAACTCTGCTATAAATTATTGTAATGGATTTTACATGTCTATATTTATATTTTTCTACAATAAATATCTAAAGCGACAAAACTTTATTGCTTCAAGACAATCCTTATTTTATATTGTATTCTCAATTATTTATATATTTTAAATAGAGGATCTCTAACTGAATATAAAAAATTATGGCTAAGATATCTGTATGGTTAGCCCTGCTAAATTCTATGCTTTAAGATGTTATCGGGCACATAAAACTATGTGCCCCAATAAAATGTTTTCCAAACCGCACTTAACCTCTGTTAATGTGTCTTCATTATCGGCTATGTTGTCTAATAACCCATCCAGACACTTGGTTGATTTCTTAATCTCTTGTCTTTCTGAGGGTTTTCATATAGGCTTTATACATATGCCGTCAGGTACCTTAGAGTGTAATAACTTGCAATCGGCCCTGTCAAATCCTGAGGCGGTTGATAGTCTCATGCAACAGGAGGTCACTGAAGGTTTTCTTTTAGGTCCTTCTACAGCTTTCACGTCATGGAGGACAAACCCTATTGGTATTGTCACCGGAAAAAGCTCCATGAAACAGAGATTGATTATCGACCTATTCACCCCTCATTTGACGGAAATTCCTAGTTTGAATTCCCTGGAATTTTCGCTGCAATATTCCACAATTGACAAAGCCATTGCAGCTATCACTAAAGCTGGTGTAGGCGCTTGGCATAGTAAATAAATATATTTTTTACTGATATTGTTAATGCCTTCAAGCTGTTACCAATGCACCCTACACTCCGGCATCTGCATGGTATTAAATGGAAAGGCCTATATTATTTCTTCTCCCGACTTACCTTTGGTTCTAAAAGTAGCCCGAAACTGTTTGGTATTTTTGCAGAGACACTGTGCTGGTTGCTCCTTAATATTAATAGATGTCCCACAGTCATACATTATTTGGACGATTTCCTTATAATTGAAGATAACATCTTTCCCCCACGTAACCTTAAAGAAGCTTTTGATCTTTTCCAAGTATTGGGAGTACCAGTGTCACCCAAAAAGACGGAGGGTTCAGATACCATTATTACACTTCTGGTTATACAGCTTGATTCTCTTACCATGCAGGCCAGTCTGCCCAGAGGTAAAATAGATCACATTCTCTCATGCATTGATCTATATATACAAGCCAGGTCATGCTGTCGGAAGGAATTACAATCTTTGTTGGGGTCATTGAATTTCGCTATGAGGATAATTCCTTAGGGCCGGGCTTTTACATCTAGGTTACTATGCCTTTTTCCTGACCTTCCTAACGATGACTGCTGGATCACGCTGAACGACCAGGCCACAGCAGATCTGCTCATGTGGCACAGTGTTTTACTCTTGTGGAACGGAAAAAGTATGTTCCTTATGGAAATCTCAGAAAATTCACCCAAGATATGGATGGATACAGCGGCCATTGCCGGCTTTGCAGCCATTTATGACAACGAATAGCTATGGGGCAAATGGCCTGCTGAAGTCCTTAGCATTGAAGGTTTTTCCACTACCTCTGCTCTTTTCGAAATTTACCCATTTGTAGCAGCTGCTGTGGCCTGGGGTCAGGCGTGGTCAGGTTGTCCGGTACGCTGTTTCTCTGACAACCAAGCCACATGCCACATCATTAATAAAGGGCGTTCTTCATCTCTAGTTATTATGAGGTTCCTTAGGAGGTTAACCTGGTTGGCAGCTATTCATCATTTTTTCTGATTTGTATTCATGTACCAGATGTTACTAATATTGCTGCTGACAGATTGTCTCGGTTTCAATTCCAGGCATTCCACCAAGCTCTGCCTACAGCCTCTCCTATAGCCACTGCCGCCCCTACGTTTCAGAGTCTGATCATGGACCAACCGCCTTGTTGGCTCATGGTCATCATCTTTCCTTACTGACACTACCTACTAACAAACGCAGTATATATGATGGGGCTTTTTCCTTATTTAAGAGGTTCTTAGTAGAATATAATGTTACTGACTCTTTTGCAATGTGGTCTGTGCTAGGTTTTGCTTCTATCCTATCAGGTATACAACATCACATGCTGATCATGTTTCCAAACAAACACAGCTTCATACCAGATTAAAACCATTCTCAAAGGCATTCAGAAATCCAGACATGCTCAAACACAGACAAGATTACCTATCAATAGCCAACTATTTCAATCACTATCAGACCTATTAGATGCCTGTCCTTTTGAACCACGCACCAGCTTAGTGATTAAAGGTGCTATATACCTAGCTTTTTACGGTTTCCTTAGGCCCCGAGAATTCACCACAACTACCACAACCAACTTGCAATATTGTCTCAGGAGGTCTCACCTATCCAAACAAGGAGACTATCATTTACTTTCTTTATCCATTGGCGGATCCAGGGGGGGCAACAACGGGGCAATTGCCCCACTCCCCGAGAAAATATTGAGGCAGAGGCTCTCCCCTGCTGGCCCATGCAGGGCTGGCGCTATCCAAGCACCAGCCCTGTAATGTGCCTTCACGGACCAGAGAGGAGATCAGTGATCTTCCTCCCCGGCCCACCGGAACATTGCAGGGCAGGGAGAGAGAGAACCCAGGGGAACTCTTACGTGCAGCTCCGCCAGGTCCTCCTCTCGCGAGCACAGAGCGTTGCCGCCGGTACCATGGCAACGCTCTGTTCTCGCAAGAGTGAACTCCAGCCTGAGCTGCAGGCTAGAGTTCACTCCCCTACTAGAACCACCAGGGACTGGAAGAAAACAATGTCTCCCCTTCCCTCAGCAAAGGTAAGAAGGGAGGGGGGACATTAGCTACATTTATTTAATTATTTAATCATTAAAAAAAACAAATATCTTTAATCTGCCCCCCTATCCCCTCACACACTGCACCACACACAGCCCTCCCTTACACAAACAGCCCCTTTATCCACTCACACAAACTATAACCCCCTACACACTGCAGCACACACAAATATACACCCCCCGTACATACACACAGCCCCCCCTTACACACACAGCCCCCCTTACATACACAGTCCTCCTTACACACACAGCCCTCCTTACACACACAGCCCCCCTTACACACACAGCCCTCCTTACACACACACACAGACCCCCCCTTACATACACAGCGCCCCATACACACACACAGTGCCACTCACACACAAGCACACTGCACCCTTTACACACAAACACACTGCTCCCAATATACAAATTGCTACCCCATATATACACTGCATCCCTCTCATACACGCACTACCCCTCCATACACATACTGCGACCCTCACTGTCAGACCTTCCGGCATTCGCTAACCGTGGACTTCCGGGTTCTCGGAGCGCGGCCACTCCCCCTCCTATGACGTGGTCGTTCCCAGGGTTCATAGAGAGACCGCGTCAACACCACAGTGCTGGATCAACTCGAAAGCTCCCGCGAACTTCAAACTGAATATTTACTTCTACTGTGTATCGGACCCGGACTGTTTAATCGTTTACCCTCCTTCTCCTCTCCTACGTCCTCGGACTGTTTTTGGATATTCTCTTGCCTGCTGCAACCTCGATTCTCTGTGGAATCTCTATCACCAATTTGGATTATCGCTCCTTCATAAGTTAAGTAAACCAGATTGGCTCAAGCTTAATATATAACCATCCTAATTCTAAGTGGTTCGCTATCTGTTCCACATCAACTCCTAACCTTGTTTTCAACACCTACTTATTAATTATCTGCATCCTAATTTGGAACTTCTCGCTGGTTGTGTTAAATTTACCTTATCTTAAAACAACTTCAACACCGCTGCTGTTTATAACCTGCCAGGAATTAAAGAGACAGTTCAATTTGATTATCTTTTTTTTATTTAAAGTAATAAACATTATCAAACTCAGAAATCTGCAGTTGTTTCCATCTTATCAACAATTGAGCATTACAGATTGATCCAGCCTAATTAATGGATACAGCAGATCTCACTTCTGAAATCACCAGATTAAACCAAAGAGTGGATACTCTTACTCAAGGCATGCAAGATCTACAGATCACCAATGAAAGAATCCTTACTTATGTAAGGGACTTGCAAACCCATACTCCTCACACAGTTACACACTCGGCTAGTGACCCTGCTGTCTCCAACCCCGAAAAATTTTCTGGAGACAGGTCCCAATACCGAGAGTTCATCAATTCTTGCAAGTTGTTGATTGCATTAAAACCCCGATCATATCCCACTGAAAGATCTAAAGTTTGTTCTGTTATTTCATTTTTGAGAGGTGAACCCATGGCCTGGGCTCATTCCTTTCTTGAGAATGATGATCCCATATTGGATTCTCTGGATGAATTCTTTGAAGCCATGTCTCTCCTTTACGAAGACCCAAACAAACAAGCGACTGCAGATTTAACCATTAGAACACTGCAGCAAAGAAACCGGCCTGTTGAAGATTACATTGCTGAATTCAAACGATGGGCACCAGAAACTCAGTGGAATGACATAACTCTACGTAACCAGTTCCGTATTGGGTTATCTGAAGCTGTCAAAGATGAGCTCTCCAGAACTGAACTACCTACTACACTAAATACACTTATTCAACTGTCAATCAGTATCGACAGAAGACTTAGGGAAAGAAAAGCTGAGAAATCACTCACTAGCTCTCTATGGAAAAAACCCTTCACCTCTTCAAAGGCACCGGAGAAACCTATAACTCCCGCTGAACCTATGGAAATAGGGGTTGTGAGAAGTCCTCTTACTCCAGAAGAGAGAACCAGAAGAAGACAACTGAACCTCTGCATGTACTGTGCTTCGCAAGAACATGTGGTCCCAGACTGTCCCCTATTGAAACGTCCAAGAGGCGGTAAGCATGGTTCTACCACGACTGTAATGAGTGTACTTCCTTCTAAACCAACCTCTCATTTCTCCTCTGTCTCTCTCATATTACAGTGGGACAAAGAAAGAATTACGACTAAGGCCATTATTGATTCCGGTGCTAATGGGGTGTTCCTGGACTCATCCTTTGTTACAAAAAATAAAATTCCTTGTGTTCAAAAACGTAATTCCGTCTCTGTCAGAGTTATTGATGGCTCCTTAATCTCCTCGGGGCCCATTCGCCTTGAAACTGTCCCTTTAAGGACTACTACTAATTATGTCCATTCTGAATTTCTTGTTTTTGATATCATAAATTCTCCTCTTTATCCAATAATATTAGGGATAGACTGGTTACGGACTCACAACCCACTTATTACATGGGCTCCTTTCTCTCTCACGTTTAACTCTGCATATTGCCAGGGAACATGTCTACAACACATCCCCATTTTGCATGTTACTAGGGAATCCACTATACCTTCCAGTTATTCAGAGTTCGCTGATGTGTTCAGTAAAAAGGAAGCAGAGACACTTCCTCCTCATCGACCCTATGATTGTCCGATTGACCTTGTTCCTGGTGCTCCTATCCCTTTTGGACATATTTATCCTCTCTCTGAATCAGAGCTAAAAACCCTCAAGGAATACCTAGATGAAAACCTCCGTAAGGGGTTCATTAGACCTTCCTGTTCACCAGCCGCTTCCAGCATGTTTTTTGTAAGAAACAAGGACCAGACTATTCGGCCAATCATCGATTACAGGTCTTTAAATAAAATAACTATCAAGAATCGTTACCCTCTTCCCCTGATCAATGAGTTGATTGAAAGATTAAGAACAGCTACCATCTACACTAAACTTGACCTTCGTGGGGCATATAACCTTGTTAGAATCAAGGCCAATGATGAATGGAAAACGGCGTTCAGAACCCGATATGGTCTTTACGAATATCTTGTCATGCCCTTCGGGCTATGTAACGCCCCTGCAACCTTTCAGCATTTCATTAACGATATCTTCCGAGATCTCCTAGACGTTTGTGTCATCATTTACTTAGATGATATTCTCATCTACTCCAACAACCTTGAAGAACACAGAAAACACGTGAGATGGGTATTATCCAGATTAAGAACACACAAATTATACGCAAAACCAGAAAAATGTATATTTGAAGTCAATGAAATCACTTTTTTGGGATATGTTATCTCCCCTCATTCAATAAGTATGGATACCTCCAAAATAGATTGCATTGTCAACTGGTCTACTCCTACTAATACTAAAGACTTACAACGTTTTCTGGGATTTGCCAACTTCTATAGGAAGTTCATTAAAAATTACTCCAAGGTTGCTCATCCCCTCAACCTGCTCAATAGCAGTAAACGGTCCTTTGCTTGGAACGAAGAGGCTCAAGCAGCCTTTGATGAATTAAAACGGAGATTCACAAGTGCTCCCATTCTTCAACTACCTAATCCTGCTTTTCTCTACGTCATGGAAACGGATGCTTCTGACACAGCTATCGGGGCTGTCCTCTCTCAACACCAAACGCCTCAAGATCCTCTCCATCCAGTAGCTTTTTTTTCACGATCTTTGTCTCCTGCTGAACGAAATTATCCTGTAGGAGAAAAAGAATTATTAAGTATTAAAGCTGCATTCGAAAACTGGCGTCACATACTTGAAGACACACGCACTCCTGTAATTGTTTATACCGACCACAGGAACCTTGAATATCTTCATTCCAACAAAACACTCTCTGCCAGACAAGTACGCTGGAATCTTTTCTTTTCCCGTTTCAATTTTCAAATCATTTACAGACCTGGATCCAGAAACAAAAAGGCCGATGCCCTGTCCAGAATTCACCAAGATCTTCCTGTAACCGAAACTCACCCTCCTAAAATCATAGGTATTATTTCGTCATTAATTGATGATATTAAACATCTTAAAGAAGAAGATCTTGAACTTCCCAAACAAGGCAATCTATCAAAAAAGGACGGTTTGTACTACTTCAAAGACAGGTTATACATTCCTCCCTTGCTTAGGAATAAAATACTCTCCTTGATTCATGATTCCCCTCTGGCTGGTCATCCTGGTACAAGGAAAACACTGGAGCTGTCTAAAAGATATTACTGGTGGCCTCGCCAGGACAGAACCATAGAATCTTATGTCAAAAACTGCCCAACCTGTCTGAGATCAAAATCTGACCATCATCCACCATTCGGTCAATTACTGAGCCTACCTGTTCCAGAAAGACCTTGGCAGTCCATCTCAATGGATTTCTTGGTAGAACTCCCTCCTTCGCAACATCATACCACCATTCTGGTAGTGGTAGACCGTTTCACCAAGATGTCCCATTTTATTCCTTTAAAGAAATTACCCTCTTCATCTGAACTTGCAAAAGTATTCATCAACAACATCGTGAAACTCCATGGTCTTCCTGAAGAAATCATATCAGACAGAGGAACACAGTTCACCTCCAAATTCTGGAATGAGATGTGTTCCACCCTCAACATTCAACGTAAATTATCTTCAGCCTATCATCCCCAAACCAACGGACAAACAGAGAGAGTTAATCAATGTGTTGAACAATACTTGCGGTGTTATTGCTCTCATTTACAAGATGATTGGATCACGTGGTTACCAATGGCAGAGTTCTCATACAACAACTCGGTACACACTAGTAGCAAAATGACTCCATTCTTCTCAAATTTTGGATTCCATCCTTCTTCATTCCCCGATCAAGGACTTCCTTCTTCTAATCCATACGTCTCCAACCATAACTCGTTCATGTCTGCCCTCTTCCTCAGGTTACGTGATAACCTTAAAAATGCATCATCTGCTCAGAAAAAGTTTTTCGATACTGGTAGACGACCTTCCCCTACTTACAAGGTTGGTGATCTAGTATGGCTCTCTTCAAAAAACATTGTCACCAACCGTCCCTCAAAGAAACTGAGTTCACTCTTCCTTGGCCCTTTTCGTATATTGTCGCTCATCAACGAAAACGTGGTTAGATTGAAACTTCCACCTACCATGAAACTACATCCAGTCTTCCATGTGTCATTGCTTAAACCACACCACTCCGACCCTTTCATGAGGGATGTTCTTACCACTCCTGATCCCATTCTGGTACAAGGTGAAGAGGAATACGAGGTCCAGAGGATTCTCGACTCACGAATCCATCGTGGTTCCTTACAATATCTTGTCCGGTGGAAGGGCTACGGAGTTGACGAAGACTCATGGGTGTCGTCCTCCGCGGTGCATGCTCGTCGACTTATCAATGCGTACCATGCTCGCTACCCATCCAGACCTCGTTGACAGCATCCGGTGGCTGCTTCTTATGAGGGGGGTTCTGTCAGACCTTCCGGCATTCGCTAACCGTGGACTTCCGGGTTCTCGGAGCGCGGCCACTCCCCCTCCTATGACGTGGTCGTTCCCAGGGTTCATAGAGAGACCGCGTCAACACCACAGTGCTGGATCAACTCGAAAGCTCCCGCGAACTTCAAACTGAATATTTACTTCTACTGTGTATCGGACCCGGACTGTTTAATCGTTTACCCTCCTTCTCCTCTCCTACGTCCTCGGACTGTTTTTGGATATTCTCTTGCCTGCTGCAACCTCGATTCTCTGTGGAATCTCTATCACCAATTTGGATTATCGCTCCTTCATAAGTTAAGTAAACCAGATTGGCTCAAGCTTAATATATAACCATCCTAATTCTAAGTGGTTCGCTATCTGTTCCACATCAACTCCTAACCTTGTTTTCAACACCTACTTATTAATTATCTGCATCCTAATTTGGAACTTCTCGCTGGTTGTGTTAAATTTACCTTATCTTAAAACAACTTCAACACCGCTGCTGTTTATAACCTGCCAGGAATTAAAGAGACAGTTCAATTTGATTATCTTTTTTTTATTTAAAGTAATAAACATTATCAAACTCAGAAATCTGCAGTTGTTTCCATCTTATCAACAATTGAGCATTACACTCACACACACTGCACCACTCACACACACACACACACTACAGCCCCTATCCCAGCAGACCTTGGGTAAGTTAGCAAACATTTTTTTTTAACGGTTTGACTACTTACTCTGGGAGGGCACCACAGCAAATCCTGGCACCAAAACCACTACAGAGAGCTGTAGTGATTATTGTGCCTGGATTGTTTCTTAAAATGATCTGCCAGTGCCCTTCCCGAGATTAGCTTCTGGATCTGTCTCTATTCCACACTAAAACAACCCGAGATGGTCAACACATTAACATTCCTACATTAACATTTACTACCTCACGTATAACAAGTGGTGCCCAGTTAAAGTTCTGGACTCCTATTTATTCTCCCTAAGTAACCATGCCTCACATCCTCTGTTATCAGTCCTCACAACATCAAAATTCATGCTTTATGTCAGATCTTTGATTATGAGGTTAGGTCTCAATCCATCCAATTATTCTGGTCACTCTTTTAGAATAGGGGCGGCATCTTTGGCGTCAAGCAAGAATATACCGGTCCATATAATCAAAACTTTAGGTCGATGGAAGTTCTCAGCATATTCCCTGTACATACCACAACATGTACAATAACTTTGTCATGCCTTTATCAATATGTCTATGTAATGTTCTTTCCTGTCAATTGTTGACTGTATTAAATTTATTGCACATATCTATTTTTGCCTGTTTTTAATTACAGGCCTAACGCATCATTGGTTCCGGCACACCACAACCGACTTTTTCTCTTCCTATATTATGCTACTCTTTGCATGCTTTTTATCTCTTTGTGCGGCCTAACACAAATATATATATATATCATACAATCAATACTCACTAAAGGGTCACACACAATTTTTGTGTATAGATCATGCCCCTGTTGTCTCATTGCTTAATTCTCAGAAGTCTCTGCCATTTAGAAATTAAATCACTTTGTTTATGCAGCTTTTATAAACACTTCCTGAAAACTGAGATCTAATGTTTAAATTTACTTTATTGCAAAGTCTGATTGTAATATTTCCTGCTCTGTTAATAGCTTGCTAGACTCTGTAGACTCTGTCCTTCTATATGTGAGTAAAGATCAATTTACAGAGCATGATATAAAAATTTCTAAAGTAAGTTAACGTCTGATTGAAATTAATCCATTTTGTTTTCATGTAGGCTGTGTCACGCAGACAAGTCGCATGGCGCCTGAGCTCCAGCTTATTAACATTGAACCCACTCATTTCAGAGCAGATTGGTTGTACACCGACATACCAAAAGACACATATTGATTCAAGCTGCAATGGGGAAAAACTCCAAGAAAACTCGGGGGCTCAGCGAGGGACATACCCGGGATATCGGGCAGCTCCTCTCCCAGCCAAGTAGGCGCAAGCAAGATGGCAGACATCCTCCATGCCTCCACTCTGGAATCACAGTCAGCCTTGGAGGAAGAGGACCGGGAGCTGGATGAGGCAATGCCTATACCACGGTGGAGTAAAGTGTTACCCCCACGACGGCTGGAATCACTCCCAGCCACGTAGGTGGATCTGAGCTCCATGAAATGGCATCAGAAATGGCAGTCCTGAAAGAGGATTTGAGCGCTCTGACCGAGCACATCAGGGCCACGGAGGAAGATGTCCACGACCTGACAGTCAGGCAGGATTCAACCACGGCGTAACTACACAAGGTACTGGTAACATGTGCACAACTGAGTGCCAAGATCAGGAAACTTGAAGACACAGCGAGACAACGCAACCTGAAGGTGAGAGGGGTCCCTGAGACAATTGACAAGGCGGAATTGCCTCAGTTCATGAGGAGACTAATCTCCACAGCTATGCCACTTAAGCAGGCCAAAAGCCTAATCCTAGATTGACTGTACCGCCTGCCGGGCCAACCTCACAACAAATCTCCTATGCCTAGGGATGTCATCATAAGATTTGGGTCAGGAGGAGACAAGGAAGCATTCCAGAAAGCATTCAGGGGCCAAGCTCCTTTTATTTTTGAGGAACAATCCCTGAGTTTCTTTCAGGACTTAAGCCGCCCAACACTACAATGGCGGGCCTACTTAAAGGGAGTGACGACAAAGCTACGTGCAGCAGAACTACCTTACAAATAGGGTTACCCAAGGGCTCTGATAGCTGAATGCAATGGACAACTATCTAGACTTACATCAGCATCAGAAGCCGCTGTGTTCCTGTGCTCACTGGGTCAAGTATCACAACCAGGCCCACTCTCCAATGGGACGTTGGTAATGTCGCAGTATTCAACCCTGATGGATCTTCTGCTCCTGGCTGAGGATAGGCAGTGCCAAAAAGTCTCTTACTAATTCTAAAGTTTGTTTGGTTAAATACATATGATTATTAGATATGTAAACAGTTTTCTTTGTAAAGACACTACTAGGTCTCACAAGAGAGTCATTGTTAAACTCACCCATTGAGCCTTTCCTGATTAAGGGAAGACCTAAAGGAAGCTATCTTGACCCATGTCTAGGCTTTAATATATATATCTCCCACCCCACCAGAGTTCTGCGGTTAAGTAACTTATTATCATTGCACTCCACCGTACCGAAATTCCCAGCACGGGTATATATATATATATATATATATATATATATATATATATATATATATATATATATATATAACCGTATATATGCACATATATACACACACACACACACTCTCTCTCTCTCAAATAGTACTAACAATTTATTTCTAATGATGCTAAAATACTATTTTATTTTATTGTCCTCATATTAGATTTATTGTACTTGTCAAATCTTCGTTGCCATGGCATGGTGCTTTCTTCTATTGTCAACATTTGTCAATGCTGTATTTTACGACATGAGACATGCTTACGCCTCAATAAAGTGAATGTATGTGAATGTATAAACATTAATTTAAAATAAGGCCCTTTGCAACTATATCTGAGAATTTTACACCATGGAGTGTAGTGGTATGGAACTAGATACTCAATTTTTATCCATCTCTCCATCTCTCCAGCTTCTCCATCACATTTGACTCATCTGTCCTTACATTACAACAGTAGGCCAGGAATTGATAAAGAGGGTGCCTGATTATTCAGGAAATTTTGAAAAAGCAAACCTGACGCAGTTGGATGACATGAAGAGTAACAATCTTTATTCTCATTTTACTGATCTCCAACTGCATAAATATAATATTTTTTGAGAGAACAATTTGCCTGTTTACATTGACAGTGTAATACATTGGTAACCTAACTAAATTATACCAGGGAAGACGGACATTTGCACATTCCAGTGTCTTCAAAATAAGGTTTGTAATATTTTAAAGTATTGAGCACAGCCCCACTTACTACATGCCTCCAAATAGTCCTGGCTGATTAATCCTGACTTTCAGGTCCAGTCCTGCCATATTTCCCCAGTGACCTGATTTTTTTAGTCACCAGGGAACTGTCCCTAGCAATCATAGTGTGTGAGACGCTTGCACTATGTTCAGGGCACTATGACCCTGTAAGGAATACTGAAACAGCAGTCAGCCCTTAGTGGAGTGACTAAAATAAATTTTACCACATGACAGGAGGCTTCATATTTGCATATCTTTCTTTACTGAAAACTCCAGCAGCATAGAAACAGTAACAACCAATCAGAGAAAAGATATGGTGCCCATAAAAGGCCCTGTCTATGACATCACTTCCTCTTTCTTTGCTGCTCCAGCCATCAACAGGTCAGAGTATTCATTACCTCTCTATTTATTTACATCTGTTATCATTTTATTACCCATCTATTTCTTTATTCTCACCCTGCTACCTATAACCTGTCCCTTTCATTTTCCCTTATTCAGCTCCCCTGCTTCACCGGTCTTGTTATCGTTTTGTGATTTATGTGCTTGCATAGTTATTGTGCTTGTATATTTTTGCGGCGGTCCGCGGGCGTCACGGCTGTCTGTGCCGCGCTCGCCGCGTGGACCGGCACTCTGTACATACAGGGGGCTGGGTGGGGACGGGTGGGGGGTAGCCGGGGTTAAATTCTCTTTTTCCCGCATTTTTTCCGGCCCGCTCGCGGCTGCGAGCGGGTAGTTCTTGCACACGCGGCTGGCGGCCATCTTGGATCTCGCGGCTCGCGAGACCCGCGACGGCCGCCCTACCTTCACGGCGGTCTGGAAATCACCCGACCGCCGCACGAGCTTGGGGATTGCCCTCAGGGCATTTTTTTCCTTCCCTAACTCATCTTTCACTGGCATTAGGATTACACCAAGTAAAATAACCCTTGCAAAGGGAAAAACGGCATGCAAACTTCTGACTTATGAAGGCTATATAGCACTATTGTTTCTCTATCTGCCCTTATACTGAGCATATTTCTTAAAGGGTCCCTGCAGGGACATATGAAATATTACATCACCCCTCTGGGGATTTGGCAATACTGTACCCTTCTGAGGGGAATTCATATTAATTACCCTACACAGGGTCATATTATAATCTGCTGTGTAATTACACACTGGCTAGAGGATCATGTGTGCTGATATTCTTAATGTTTCCCTGTTGCGATTTTTTGCCACAATGCCTGCCAACAGTGTCTGCCAAACAAATATTTACATGCAGGCATTAAAGGAGACACAATACTTTTCCTATACTCCACACAGGATCTTTATGTCTTTGTACCTTACCCAGGGTCATTCTATATTACTACACCCTATCCAGGGTTATGCTATATTACTATACCCTACAGGAATCACCCGATCACCGCGCCCTGCAGCTGGATTAACCCCTTCAGGGGTTCCCCTCTCTGGGCACATTCATTTATTGATACAATTATAATTTTTTATTCTCATGGATATATCTCTCATGGTGCCTTACACTGGATGATTATATGTGAGCACACAGTCTATGTATTATTGCGAAGCCATACAATATCACAGTTGTTATACAAACCATATACTGTACCTATAACAAGATCAACTATATCACTTTAACCCACAAAGGGCATTTTGTATTACTGTACCCTGCAAAGGGCATATTATATTATATTATCGTACCCTACAGAGGGTCATATTATATTACTGTACCTGACGGTGCAAATTTATGTGGGTGTCCTCTGGGTATTTTTTCATGGCACACCACCTGGGGTGACCCCCCAGATATGCATGCAAGGTCATTCATAGACCATTACATTGATGTGGGTGTCCTCTGGGTATTTTTCATGGCACACCACCTGGGGTGACTCCCCAGATATGCATGCAAGGTCACTCATAGACCATCACGTTGATGTGGGTGCCCTCTGGGTATTTTTCATGGCACACCACCTGGGGTGAACCCCCAGATATGCATGCAAGGTCATTCATAGACCATTACGTTGATGTGGGTGTCCTCTGGATTACCACGGCACGCCACCCGGGGTGAACCCCGATGGAATACACGAAGTCCTACGCCTCAACTTTATCACTCAGAACTGCATACATATATGTATGTTTTAACACTGCCTGGCAGTTTTACATTTAAGCAACAGTACCACCTTGCTGGATACGATTTGCAGGCAGGATCATAAGTGACCTGAGTGTATTACGGAGTACCCTTCACAGGGATACATATCTGTACAGTTACTGTACCTGGCGTACATATTGAACGTGGGTGTCCTCTGAGTAAATTTTCATGGCACACCACCTGGGGTGACCCCCAGACATGCATGCAATACTTGTAAGGTGCCAACAACAATTATAATGTGGGTGTCCTCTGGGTTACCATGGCACACCACCTGGGATGACCCCAGTCGAACACACGTGGGCCCTGCGGCTGCAGACCTTATGGAGACAGGTCCCACGCGCTTCTATAATAAGCCTGTATAGTTACATCCGTGCATACAGCTCTGGCGTGCCTTTATGGTGAACCCGGCTAACCGGACCAACACTACCGGTCAATCGCGCCCACGCCACAGCTCCCAATAGCCGGATTAAACTAATGGAGGTGACCCCTCTACTCTTGACACGAGTATTTCATACACTCAGACAATCTGATGCAGGCAATTCAAGCCGCTTTACCTGGGTGACCCCCAGTGCTACCAGGAGTCTAGCACCCCTACCCTCAAACACTACTCCCACTGACTACCACTATCTCCCAACAGGATGAGAACGGGTCATGGAGAACACTCTCAACCCCCTAGGACTTCTAGGCATTGATAAACGACGCAGTAGCGGCCTCAGTGGAGAAGGTTTCTTGTTACGAACTCTGCCCCAAACTGCTTGCTGGAGACCTCAGCAGCAAGGTGGCGTGGCCGAGCGGTCTAAGGCGCTGGATTTAGGCTCCAGTCTCTCTGGAGGCGTGGGTTCGAATCCCAGCCCCACGAGCCTTCATGTCAAAACGGCAAGGGAAGGGCTCCACCCCCCCTACCACTAGGGTCTAAGGCAAGTTGCCCATCGAACAGACCAAGTAGACGGAACGCTGGGAATCCGCGACCCTGTCCACCACAATCTTCTGACAAAGAAGACTACTATCCACCACGCACGTTGGACATCGCCATCGGAGGAAGGGGAACGTGAGAACGACTAGTATTCGGCCCAGAAGCACAAATCCTACTATTTGACGGCGGGAACTTACCCACCACACTAACTTTAGCCCAAACCTCGCTGAAGCATACCCTCCACACCCCTTCGGGGAAAGGTGTTTTCGGGAGGACTGGTCGGTAGCGGAACCGAACCACCAACCGCTTCATCTACTAGTGAGTCAACCTATCACCAGGGGAACTCCTACGTGGTATACAAACGCTTCAGGATAGAAAAAATCAACCTTCTACTAGACCTCCTGAACGATAACGACTGGTTTACACATCTGGACCCCGAGGACACATACTTGTCAATATCCACTACCCTAAACTACCTAGTTTTCCTCCGATCCCAGTGATAAGGACTAACACAGCTGTTTACGACTCCGTGGTACCCACACAGCTACTGAAACCGGGGAGGGCTCACATCCGCGAATTTGGACGGGCGATGTCTCGTGTACCTGGAAGACTGGCTGACCCTTTTCGAATCCAGACTACGTTTGCGGTCAAATTTGACGTTCACGTTCTGGACTCCACGGGTTTTTTGGTAGTACGCAGACAAATCGCTCCCCCATTTGTGTCAGGTCAGTTCCTCTGTTTCGACATCGACTTGGAGAACTACGTTCCGCGTCGGTCCCCGACAAGATCACCCCTATACGGATGGATATCGGACACGCTCTAAGGTTGGATACGATTCCTCTCAGAATACTCACCGGATTGTGGGATTCCTCTCCTCCTCCGTACAATCGATATTCCCTGGCCCACTACACTACAGGGCCATGCAACGACTGCTGGCTAGATACGTACACGCCGGTCGCTCATGCGACCACTGGATCCCACTGTCGGCAGAAGTGAGGACGGAATTCCGAGGGTGATTACTTCACTTGTAAACTTGGATCGGCAAATCGATCTTTGGCGCTTCCTCCGGATGCGTAGTGGTGGATGAACCCATACAAATGGACCCAACCGCTCTCCACAATGGCAAGGGTGCTTCGATACACACGCACACACAGGATATCGCTCCTGCTCATGACACCCCTCGGAAAATGCCAACCGCGGTTCCCGGATCGCCTGGGGGCGTCTCGCGGAGACCCTCTACCACTCCCTACCTTCCCTCTACTTTTTACGGGAACTCAAGGGGAAGCCCACTCCTTTGTCATGGAAGGACGACTGGCACTAGTGGACTGGACGATTTCAGGGCCTCCTGAAATGTCCACGACCTATTGCACCAACTAAGACCTCTGATGGGACTCCCGGCACCAGAAAATGCTATATTTCTGCCTGATCGGCCTGGAGTGTTTGGTGGGTGGAAAGGGATTCCGATCCCTTTACCGCACCTGCCCCACCGATCCTTAACTATCTGTCACACCTGGTCTCGTTGGGGCAGTCATATCGATCCCTCAACGTGATCGGATCCGCCATATCGGTGGCGCACGTACTGGTACAGGACGGACCAGTAGGTCAAGATCCACTGGTTTGTCGACTACTACGGGGTGCCGAATTATCGAGATCAGGCACCCAAGTATTCACACCTCTGGCAGGTGGATGTGGTGCTGTGATTCCTTGGGGGAATAGCAGGACAATCCTTGTTTGTCACCGAAACAACTTTCAGCCAAACTCGCCCTCTTGTTATGACTCGTCTTATTTAGACGGGTGACGGACGTTAGGGCTTTCGATATGGATGTTTTTTCTCTCACACCAGACGGGATTACCTTTACCATATCGAGACGAACTAAGTCCAGTTCATCTTCGGTGTCATACCCATACTTTGTGTCAGACGCCAAACTAGGTGTGGTTGGAACGCTAATGGGGTATACCGAAATCATTCTCCCTTCGTATTCATGCGACGGGTCTACTCCTGACTTCTTACGTGGAACCTCATGGAGAGGTGTCTACCGCTACACTGGCCAGATGGATCCGCTGGCTATTGCAGCTAGCGGGCGTCGAACCTTGTTTCAGAGCCTACTCGGTCAAGGGAGCGGTGGCCCCACAAGTCCTTTTCGGCCGACGCTTCCCTAACCGACATTATACGATGCGCGGTTTGAGCGCGAGAGGGTACGTTTGGAACGCTCTATTTCGGCAAACATCTCATACTTCCTTCACACTGGTCAATTCTAAGCTTTAAAAATGCAAATATGAAGCCTCCTGTCATGTGGTAAAATTGAAAATTATACTAGCTTTAGTGTACTAATAATCTTAATTTTAGTAATGACAGGAGGCGAATATTTCCCACCCTATAGAATCCCTCCCATGTTTTTCTCGTGTTGAACAGATTATGCCCTTTATGTTCAGGAAGGTAAGTACGTTATGGTTGTATGTTTGCTACTTAGATATGTGGCTTGAGAGACTTGTATAGGCTGAATAATTAGACATGTACCTTGAATTATGTTGTGTTTACAGATTCTTAAATATCATTGCTTTAGAATGAATATATATTGATATGTTACTCATTCTAGTATCCATTGGTATATCAGATTCTTAATGTTTATTGTATGCGGACAAGCTACCACGCCAGAGTCCTTTCACCTTTTTCTTTTTCTTACAGCGTGAACGTCTTCTCATCAAGACAAAGACTCACCTTCCATAACTCTACATCACGGAACTACTGGAGTTGATTATTTTAATATGTTGTGGAACTGTTGACGTAATATGATTATGTTTATTGTTGCTATTTATTGTTTCGCTTCAAAGAAAGAGGAAGTGATGTCATAGACAGGGCCTTTTATGGGCACCATATCTTTTCTCTGATTGGTTGTTACTGTTTCTATGCTGCTGGAGTTTTCAGTAAAGAAAGATATGCAAATATTCGCCTCCTGTCATTACTAAAATTAAGATTATTAGTACACTAAAGCTAGTATAATCTTCAATTGCAGTCAGTTTGGTGTGTATTCACACCAGGATGACCTGACAGTAATGTGGTAGGACATGCCCCTTTCTAGCGGGTTTTCCCTCTTTGGGTAGAGCCAGTGAAACAATCACATCACTAGCCCACCCCCTATAGTCCCTTATACCGGCATCCTGATTTTGGGACTGCTGATGTTGGGAGGTATGTGACTACCATATGTAGGCTTGAAGCTGTTTTTTTGAGACTGCTTTGTCCGGTGACAGTATTACAGACTAAAATTCAGGCAACAATATGTACACACTGTTACACACACACTTAGACAATAACACTGCTATACACACACTCATTCCGAAAGTATACACACGCTGCTACAAGTACACAATGCTAGGTACACAGTCAGACATAGCACGCACATATGTATGTAATTTATTAGTGATTTAGGGAACTTTCCCTTTCCAATAATTTTTGTTTTTTGTTTTTATGTCACTCCCTGAAATGTTACATAACATCAGGTGATGTTGCGTCCCGTAATGTCATGCATACAATGAAGTGGATACAGAAATTTTTGGGAGACAAGTCCATAACAACAATGCATTAGTAAAAAGACTCAAAAACAAACAAACAGATTACTTTACTGAGAATATTCATCTGTTTATGAATATTAGCAGTAACCAAACTCTATATTTCATATAGCGTTGACCTATATTTTTTAATGCATCATTTTTAAATGTCTAGTCTTCAGATCATATATTTAATGTGCACATTGCAGCAAATCTTGCAAACTCAGATTAAAGAGGTTTGCTGACCTGTGAATAATTAAATTCACAATTTGGAATGGTTAATTAAATATGCATTGAATTACTTCATCAGAGACAGCACCTTTTTGTGTTAGTTCAAGTTTCTTGTCTAACCACATTGCAGCTGTACTGGTCACATATTATTTTGTGATTTGATTTTTCATATATTATTTAATTGATTAGCTAATGAAATTAACCTTTGTGTTTAGCATTTTAAAACATATGGTGCTCACCACTTCTAGTTCTACTTGATGAAAAAAGACATCAATGATGTTGTAAGCAATGTTCAAATAATACAATCTACTAGGCAGTAACCAAGCAATATCCAAAATTGGGCATAAACAAAGGCAGAGGTCAATTAAACTGCCGGCTGATAGTTAATTTGGTTAGTGCACCAACTACAGCATCTGTATTGCTTGATGAAACATGAGGGTCGCAGGTTTAATTACCAACAGATATGATTCCATCAACGATATCTTCCAGATTTACAAAAGGAGTTCCTCTAAAATTTAAAAAAAATAAGATTTGTTTTTACAAAGAAAAAAATAACACATCTCTCTATAAATATCTGGAGAAGATACTTGTAGCAAACTCACCCCTTTAACAGAGTTTGCCATGAGCATTTGGAGGGGGCTTCTTGCCCGCCTCCTGCCCTGTGATTATGGTCCCTGGGAGATTTGGCCCTTCAAGTGCAACATTTGGGCATACTGTATTTTATTATACTGCCACTGGCCCTTTAAGCAGCATATGGAATTCTATTGGACTGTGTATGCCCCTTTCAGACTATGGCCCTCTCATCAGCCCATTCTAAACTTAAACTCCATGGCAATTTTACTGTGTTTGTGGCATCTGAGCGCTGTTCGGATATATTGAGCGCTCAGATCCAAGCCATCTGGGGATGGGGGTTCTGTTCAGTATGATAGGAGTTATGTATTTTTTTGTCTTTTTGTGTCTTTTGCTAACATGTGCTCAATGGATATAATTGGATTACCTCTCCATTGTCTCCAGGATAGAGGACTCTTGTAAAACTGGTTTGGGCCGGAAAGCCATGCTGGCAGTGGGTTTTATTAATACTTTTGCTAACTTTTGAACCCTTGGTCAGATTCGTGCCATTTTTTTATATGTTGCTCCCCTGAATGGATTGATTGTGAATATGTAATTTATGTGAATGTGATGTATAGTTTTAAAGTTATAGTATATTTGTAAAAACTGTATTTCTCTGCCTGTGATAATTACATTTCCCATTGTGTCAGATAATTGTATCACAGGCAGAGGGAAGGACTTTACTGTGAGTTGTAACTTATTTTATTGGTTATTTTATACCTCCCTGTGGGTGGTCCTGTATGTGCAAGACCGTAATAAAAACCAGGCTGGGTGTGCTAGCACAGTCAGTTCTTCTTCACCCTCAATTTGAAGTGTCGTCTCTTATGGGGGAATCTGCTACAAGGGATTGCTATGCTCTGCATAGTCCCTTGCTGTAATCAATACTAAGCTCTTGTAAGAGCTTGTTCCTGCTTCACTATCTTGGAGGAGAGGTTTACCCCCTGGAGCCTTGTCGTAGGTCCAGGGGTGGGCAGGAGATGGCGAGACCCCAAACCAAGCTGCGGCGGTTCGTGGGGTCTGCGGTGCTTATGGTGTCTGGTGGAGTGCTTGTAGCCCTCGGGAAGCACTAGGAGCATCCATCAACGGAGGTACTCAGTCAGGGTGCCCGTCGATCCGTTACATTGGTGGCAAGCGGTGGGATGGCATCCTAGTGCGAGGAGCAGCACCTTGGAGACACCTGTATTGGTATCGTATGAGAGCATATTGAGGGCAACGCTTGTCTCCGAACAGCGTCCCCACCAGCAGTCATGTTCTATCGATATGAAGGCGTAGATTTTGCTACTGAGGTACTGAGGAGAATAGCCAAATATGGCCCGAATCCCCCAGAGGAGATAATTGATGCAGCTGTGCAGCAACTGCTTAAAGAGAACCAGAGGTCACGGGATCTCGAGCACGACTTTATACTGTTTTTTTTTTTTCAATTTATATTTTTATTGAAGTTATGTATATTTAAACATCGTAATCTTTCTTTTGTGTTACAAGGTTTCATATGGGACAAGTAATAGAAAAAAGAAAAAACATCAATTATGCGTATAGTTAGTATGTATGCTTAACATAGTAACGTAGATCTCTTAGTGTACATATACATATTGTATAGGTATTTTAGGTAGGGGGTTGATCTCTCGTTATGCAGCATCAGTCCTGGGTGACAGACCTATTCCCGGTACTGTTTGTGAGTCACTTAGCAAATCTGCGATCTGGTTCTCTCATGCCTGCAGGTGTCAGCCTCTTTATTGCCACGGTGCTCGGTGCTCGGTGTTGCTCGCGCTCATAGTGGAGGTGTTGTTCCTGCTTTGCTGCTGTGGCTTCTGTCAGGGGGGTCTCTTGCCGTTGCCTTGGGGTCAGTCCTGTGTGTTTGAGGAAGCTGTCTATGTCATCTGCTGAGGTGAGTGTATGGCTGTCACCTGCGATGTCGGTGATGAGGGAGCCATCCATGCCCCAGCGGTACCTCAGGTTAGCGTCTCTCAGTTTTTTAGCCACAGGTGCCAGTTTCCTCTTTTCCGTGAGCGCTGAAAACGGCGTATCAGGGTATACTGTTACTTTATGGCCTTCGTGGGTCACTGTGCCTAGTTCCCTTGATCGGGTCATGATTGCGGCCCGTATGGAGATGTCCCTTGTGACCATGATGATGTCTCTGGGCGCTTCTGCGGGAGCTGCTGCGGATTTCCGCACTCTGAAAGCTGAGGTGATTTGTGTCTTATCCGTGGGGACTTTAATGTTCATGGCTATCATGATGTCATGTATATAGGGCAGGAGCTGAGCGTCTTCTATGCGCTCTGGGACTCCTCTAAGGCGCAGGTTTTTCCGTCTGTGCCTTGCCTCCATAGTTGTCATTGAGCGTCTCAGGTCTCATACCTGTAGGTTGAGCTCCTGTAGGTTGTGCTCGGTGGCAGAGATTTTGTTGTCTCTGGTTACCTCCCTTGTCTCCAGGTCTTGGACCTTGCGGCTGACGTCCTCTACTTCCGTCTGGACCTTCTGGAGGTCTTTTTTCCAGATCTGCCTTAGGTCGAGCAGGAGCCTTTTCATATCCCCTTTTGTGGCAGGGGATTCGTCTGCCTCATGCTCCGGCGAGCTGTCTCTGGTCTCTGAGCGGGACGAGGGCAGGGAGTCTATTTCTTCTGCCGAGGCTTCCGGTGAGTAACATGCCTCAGGCGCCATCTTGGGCCTCCGTGGAGGGTCAAAGGAGAGTCTGATGTCGGGCTGCCGGACCGATGCCGAGCTCAGATTCTTCCGGTTTTTCTTCCCCATAGTCTCTGCTTGGGGGTTTTGTTTGTCTCGGGTGGATTTTCTAATTTTTCCCGATGTTTATGGCTTAGTGTCTCTTGTGGTGAGCGGAGCTCCGTGGAGAGACGTCCGCTCAGTTCAGCCGCTGGCCACCGACTTTATACTGTTAATGGTGAGACATGGTCAAGGAGATGAGGTAGCCGGTATCCTCCTCCAACACAAACCAGAGAAACCCAAAGTAGAGGACTGCATAGAGTGGTACTGGAAAGGCCCCCAGCAGGCAGGTGGAGATGGGACAGAGGTCTCTCTACCAGCCCTACAGGGAGAGGAGACGGTCGGTGTCTCCCCCCAGCGGCAGAATATATTGCAGGGAGAGGAGAGTGTCGTCCTCCCTCCCCAGCGGCAGAGTGTGTTAATAGGAGGGGAGACAGTCGGTCTCACTCTCCCACAGCAGCCGGAGTACCAAGAGGAGGGGGTAAGTGATAGCCCTCCTCCACAGCCCTGTCCCAACCCAGTACTGGGGGTAGTGGGTGAAGTTTTAAACCCCACTGACCCCTCCCCAGCTGAAGAGCTGGCAACTGGGCAGAGCGCCGCTGGCCTCTGCCCTTCCTTTTCCCCTTGTGCAGAGCCTGACTTTCTGCAGGCTACCCCAGCAGAAGAGTGGGCAACTGGGCAGAGCGCCGCTGGCCTCTGCCCATTTAGCATGGTTGGTGCAGATGGGACCGAGGTCTCTGTACCAACCCTACAGGGATGCTGGGCAGTCGTCCCAGACCCCCTACTACAGCTGGAAGTATGTATGGGAGAGGAGCTTGTTTCCCCCTCTCCCCAATGGCAGTTTGACATACCCAGGGGAGACAGTAAGCCCCACAACCGTGCAGATGGGACCCTGGTCTCTGCACTTACAGCACAGGGGGTAGGGACGGTAGATCCTGTCCCCCAGCAACAGGGCTGTTTAGCCAAAGGGGAAACAATCGGCCTCCCCCCACAGCAGCATGGTGGTTTGTCCAAAGGGAAGACAATCAGTCTCCACCTCCAGCAGCCGAGCTGTGTATCCAAAGGGGAGACCGTCAGTCTCCCCCTCCGACAACCAGGCTCCAACCAGGCTACTTCCGTGGTAGCGCTGGCACCAGGGCAGAGTACCGCTGGTCTCTACCAACTCAGCAACCCACCATGGAAGCCTACCAGTACCCTGCACAGCCGTGGGGAGACACCTGGACATGGACAAGTTTCTCCCTTACTCAGGTGTAACCAAGTGTTGTGGGGGGGCTGCACTGCTGATTGTGTTTTGTGGGTGGGTTGCTGGACTAACAAGGGCACTAACCGAAAGAAGGTCAGATACCCTGTTAGTCTGTTTGGAAAAGGGGAGAAATGTAGCAAACTCACCCCTTTAACAGAGTTTGCCATTGGCTTTTGGAGGGGGATGCTTGCCCGCCTCCTGCCCTGTGATTATGGTCCCTGGGAGATTTGGCCCTTCAAGTGCAACATTTGGGCATACTGTATTTTATTATACTGCCACTGGCCCTTTAAGCAGCATATGGAATTCTATTGGACTGTGTATGTCCCTTTCAGACTATGACCCTCTCATCAGCCCATGCTAAACTTAAACTCCATGGCGATTTGGCATCTGAGCGCTGTTCGGATATATTGAGCGCTCAGATCCAAGCCATCTGGGGATGGTTCTGTTCAGTATGATAGGAGTTATGTATTATGTCCTCTTGTTGTGGTAGTTTTTCTCCTTTTAAATATAGTCTCCTCCTTTACTGCGTTGATTCCCTTTATGTATTTAAATGTTTCTATCATATCTCCCCTGTCTCGTCTTTCCTCCAAGCTATACATGTTGAGTTCCTTTAACCTTTCTTGTAAGTCTTATCCTGCAATCCATGAACCAGTTTAGTAGCCCTTCTCTGAACTCTCTCTAAAGTATCAATATCCTTCTGGAGATACGGTCTCCAGTACTGTGTACAGTACTCCAAGTGAGGTCTCACCAGTGTTCTGTACAATGGCATGAGCACTTCCCTCTTTCTACTGCTAATACCTCCCTATACAACCAAGCATTCTGCTAGCATTTCCTGCTGCTCTATTACATTGTCTGCCTACCTTTAAGTCATTAAAAATAATTACCCCTAAATCCCTTTCGTCAGATGTTGAGGTTAGGACTCTATCAAATATTCTGTACTCTTATCTTATCTTCATTAAATGTCTAATCTTATCCACATAAAATGTCAGTTGTCACAACTCTGACCATTTCTCTAGTTTACCTAAATCATTTGCTATTTAGCTTATCCCTCCTGGAACATCAACCCTGTTACATATCTTAGTATCATCAGCAAAAAGACATACCTTACCATCAAGACCTTCTGCAATATCACAAATAAAAATATTAAAGAGAATGGGTCCAAGTACAGATCCCTGAGGTACCCCACTGGTGACAAGCCCATGCTTTGAATATACTCCATTGACTACAACCCTCTGTTGCCCGTCACTCAGCCACTGCCTTACTTATTCAACAATATTGGAATCCAAACTTAAAGATTGCAGTTTATTGATAAGCCTTCTATGTGCAACAGTGTCAAAAGCCTTACTGAAATCTAGGTAAGCAATGTCTACTGCACCAAACTGATCTATCATTTTTGTTACCCAATCAAAAAATCAATAAGATTAGTTTGGCATGATCTCCCTGAAGTAAACCCATGTTGTCTCTGATCTTGAAATCCATGTGATTTTAGATGTTCATCAATTCTATCCTTTAACATGGTTTCCATTACTTTACCCACTACTGAAGTAAGGCTTACTGGCCTATAGTTGCCCGACTCCTCCCTACTACCTTTCTTGTGAATGGGCACAACATTCATTAACTTCCAATCTTCTGGGACTAATCCTGTTAACAATGATTGGTTAAATAAATCTGTTAATGGTTTTGTTAGTACACCACTAAGCTTTTTTAATAACTTTGGGTGTATTCCATCAGGTCCCATTGACTTATTTGTCTTTACTTTTGACAGTTGAAATAGAACTTCTTCCTCTGTAAACTCATATGTAATAAATGACTCATTTGTCCTTTTCCTAACTGAGGCCCCTTTCCTTAATTTTCATCTCTAAATACTGAACAAAAATATTAATTGAGGCAGTCAGCTAGACCTTTATCCTCTTCTACATACCTTCCTTCTTTTGTTTTTAATCTAACTAATCCTTGTTTTACTTTCCTTTTCTCATTTATGTATCTAAAACATATTTTGTCCACTTTTTTTACTGACTGTGCTATTTTCTATTCTGTGTGTGATTTGGAAGCTCTTATTGCTTGCTTAGCCTCTTTCTTCCTAATCTTATAGATCATTCTGTCTTCCTCACTCTGTTTTTTTTTATAATTACTAAATGCTAACTTTTTGGTTTTTTACTATTTTGGCCACATCTGTGGAGTACCACAGTGGTTTCTTGAATTTTTTGCTTTTACTGACAAGCCCAATGCAATTTTCTGTTGCCTTCAACAGTGCAACTTTTAAATAATCCCATTTCTCTTGGACTCCATTTAAATTGCTCCAGTCTGATAATGACTCCTTTACACATATTCTAATTTTAGAAAAGTCTGTTTTTCTAAAGTCTAAAACTTTTGTTTTTGTGTGGTGTGACTCAGTCACTGTTCGTATATTAAACCACACTGACTGATGATCACTGGATCCTAAACTTTCACCTACAGTCATATCTGATACCAAATCTCCATTTGTTAACACTAAATCTTGTATGGCCTCTTTACGAGTTGGCTCCTCAATTACTTGTAGGAAGCTTAGAATATGTGTGCTCCTGTCACAAGCAGCTATTTTGGTTTTCCAATTCACATCAGGAAGATTAAAGTCACCCATGATGATAACTTCCCCCTTTATTGTGATTTTAGCTATTTCCTCAACGATTATCTAATTTTTCTGTTTGTCCTGGGAGCCTATAAATCTGTCAGGACCTGTTCTGTTCAGATGTCTGACCTTGGCTTCTGGTATTCAGTACTCTTTTTACAATTCTTGTTTAGTTTTTCTGGTTTTCTATTCTGTGTCTGGTTTTCTTTATGCTAGGTTTTCTGGGTTCATTCCTTTATTCCGTTCCTGGAATTCCCAGTCTCCTGGATTCCTTTAAATGTTTGTTTTATGTTGCCACTCCCGTTCCTTTGCCATTAATTCTTTCGTTTTAGACGGTTCCTACAGGCAGTGGTTTCATGTCCTCTGCCACTTTGCAGGTAAGTACTGTGTGTGTTTTATTGTTGTTTATTTAGTCATGCATATCTAGGCAGTTAGGACCCACCGTAATTGGAGTACTTTGGCGCAGTGGTGGGCTGCATACATCTTGGCCATTTATGTATGTCTAAATCTCCAATGTTTACATAAGTAAATATAGTACTTAGTTATGTCTCCTCTTGTTTTGCCTTGTATCTCTTGTCTTGTTTTATTTTGTATTCCCAGTTCATGTACAGTCCTGTCCTGCCCATGTTCTGTTAATGTTTCCCTTATGTATTGTGTACATGTTCTGGGTTCTGCTTTCTGTTCTTCTCCGGTTCTGGGTTCTTCTAGTTTTGTCTTGTTTGGTGCCTATTCTAGTGTTACCTTGTTTCTAGTACTGGATACATCTCAGCTTATCATCTAGCTCCTGGCATCCGTTTAAGCTGCATCAGGGTTCTGGTTTGTGGCCGCAGGGGCATGTGGTTACCCTGCACCAGGCCCTGATTGTCCACTTCCACGCTGAGACTCCTATAATCTACATCAGGCACACAGGGGTCCCAGTCTCCAGACCGCCACCATGACAAAAATCACACCTACACAAGTTACTGTACGATTACCAAACTCTAACCTAACCCAAATGGACTCTATGTTTGCCTCACTAACTTTTATTAGGTTAAATTTTATGCTATCCTTCACATACAGGGCCACTTCTCCCCCTTTCTTACCTTCCCTGTCTTTTCTATAAAAAGAGTACCCTTGTATGGCTATGTCCCAGTCATTTTTCTCATTATACCATTGTAACGGCACCCCCAGGCATAAAAGGGGTTAAAAGCCGTTTAGGAGATATTCCCTTCCAGATATACAGGCAGCTACTGTAGACACCAATCCACCGAACCGGAGAAGCATATGAATGCCGCAAAACAGCCGAACCGTAACCATACCAATGCTGTAAACAGCCGAATAGGAAAAAACCATACGGATAGGTTTACACTTCTAGCAGTCAAACTGGAACAGCATACAATAAATCCCCCGAAGACCGAGACAAGGCTCAGTTTTGAGGGTCAAGCAGGAACAGACAGAGCTGTGGGTTTATTGTTCTTATATACACATTAGTACCACCCACAGGGTTTTGGAAAACAACCAATAAACATGTACAATACACTCAGACACTCCCACACAAAATCCTCCCCTCTGCATGTGATACAATTACCTTACACAATGGGTAATGTAATTATCACAGGCAAAGAAATACAGTTTTTCCACATTATTCATAACTTTAAAAGTATGCATCACATTAACATAAAATACATTTAAATTTTCAGAATCAGCATACTCCAAATACGAACATATGTCAAAGTCATCCACATTGGTCCATTGGTTCAAAAGATAGATCAAAGTCCTTTGTGACCAAAGGAAGCATGGCTTTTCTGCCCAAAACCAGTTCCACAGAGTCTTCTATCCTGAAGATAATTGGGAAGTAATCCAATTATCTCCAAGGACAGAGGCAAAACTCCATTAAGCACATGACAGTAAAAAGACAGTAAAATACAATAAAATATACATGGCTACATTTATTACATAAAATACAGACATGCAACATATCCCCAGATAGCTTAGGTCTGAGTGCACATTATTACTGAATGGCTCTCAGACCACACACATACAGTTCAATTGCCATGGAGCCAAAGTCTTTTATTACACGTATAGGCTCCATGGCATAGCTATCTGTGTTAAATTAGTTCTACCGAACGCCAGAGCAGAAATACATGAATAGGCCTTTCTGCATAGGAAAATAAAGTATTTAAATGCCGGTCCATAGTCAAAAGGCAGCAGGCAGGCAACCACAAGTTCATGGATCTTGTTCCCTAAACTGCGAGCATTTTTAAACATGACTCTCTGCTTATTTTTTTATTTCATTTTTTTAAAATTCTTTATTTTGGTTGTGCAGGTAGGTACATTTTAACACCAAACGCCACAACAGCGTGCATATATGTTAATAGGATTGACAGTGGCATGGGAAGTTGCAAATTCTTCTAATTTTTTTTTTTAATTCTTTATTTTTGAGTGCAGAGTTAAGTATACATTTCAGCAATGTTACATGGCTTTAAAGAGAGGTTGACAGCGTTTCACTTAGCATAGTCATAATGGGCTGCACTTTTTTTTTCACATTTTTATAATTATGTATTTAAGCTTAACGTAACATGTGATGTTCAAAGATAACGTTAAATATGCATATAACTGAAGAATGTATTACAAGAGTATTACCGTATATACTCGAGTATAAGCCGACCCGAATGAATGCAGTGTGTGTATGAGTGCAGTGTGTGTGTATGAGTGCAGTGTGTGTATATGAGTGCAGTGTGTGTATGAGTGCGGTGTGTGTGTATGAATGCAGTGTGTGTATATGAGTGTAGTGTGTGTGTATGAATGCAGTGTGTGTGTATGAGTGCAGTGTGTGTATGTGAGTGCAGTGTGTGTATATGAGTGCAGTGTGTGTGTATGAGTGCAGTGTGTGTATGAGTGCAGTGTGTGTATATGAGCGCAGTGTGTGTGTATGGATGCAGTGTGTGTGTGTGATGCAGTGTGTGTTTGTGTATGTGTTGCAGAGCCTTGGTGGGGGGTGGGCATTTTTATTATTATTATTTTTTAATTATTATTTTAATAATTTTTTTGTTAAATTATTATTTTTTATTTTATTATTATTATTATTATTATTAATATTATTATTATTATTTATATATATATGTTTTTCGTCCCCCCCTCCCTGCTTGATACATGGCAGGGAGGGTGGCTCTCACTCCCTGGTGGTCCAGTGGCATTGGCAGTTCAGTGGAGGGGGGCTGGCAAAGAGCGTTTACTTACCTCTCCTGCAGCTCCTGTCAGCTCTCGCGAGACTTACACTGGGAGCTGACAGGGGAGCTGACCGGACCGGCGTGGAGGAGAAGGGAGCTGACAGGAGCTGCAGGAGAGGTAAGTAAAAGCTCTCTGCCAGCCCCCCTCCTACACAGCCCCTTGTCTGTATTATGGCAATGTAAGTTGCCATAAGGACCGGCCTTAGGCATTTGGGCGCCCTGTGTGAAAATCTTCACAGCGCCCCCCCCCTTCCCGTCCGCCCCTCCCCCACTCCTTCCCCCTTCCCACACACACCCTGTCACACACACACACAGGCAGACAGCCATACACACACACACACACAAACACACGCAGGCAGTCATACACAGACAGCCACACACAAACACACACACACAGACATAGAATGTGACGGCAGATAAGAACCATTCGGCCCATCTAGTCTGCCCAGACAGTCACACATAGGCAGTCACACACACACACACACAGGCAGACAGCCACACACACAGGCAGGCAGGCAGACACACACACACACACAGACAGCCACACACAAACACACACACACACACACACACACACACACAGGCAGACAGTCACACACACACACACACACACACATACAGGCAGACAGTCACACACACACAGACAGTCACACACACACAGGCAGACAGTCACACACACACAGGCTGACAGTCACACACACACACAGACAGTCACACACACACAGACAGTCACACACACACACAGTCACACACACAGACACGCACACAGTCACACACACACAGTCACACACACAGACACACACACAGTCACACACACAAGCAGACAATCACATAGTTACCTCTGTTCCTTGTGGAGGCAGTGCAGGTCCTGGATTCTGGTTGTTGGGGGAAGCAGGGACTCCTTCATGCTTCCCCTGCAGCAGTTACACAGCATTTTAGCTCCGCCCCCGCCGCACAGTAAGCCCCGCCCCCGCCTCACAGTAAGCCCCGCCCCGCCTCAATTTTTTTTTTATCCTGGCCGACCCGTGTGAGCTGTGCGGCCGCAGGGTGCCCCCTGCTTCATGGCGCCCTGTGCGGCCGCACAGCTCGCACACCCTTAAGGCCGGCCCTGGTTGCCATAATACAGACATTGACTCGAGTATAAGTCGAGTTGGGGATTTTCAGCACAAAAAATGTGCTGAAAAACTCGACTTATACTCGAGTATATACGGTATATGTTTTAAGCAGGCAAGATTCTTAACATATAGCGCAGATAAGCAAGGTTGGTAGACTTTGTCAGATTGTAATCAGCTGTAAACCACCCGGCAAACACGTTAGTAGAGGTGAGATATCTCCCAACCGTACATGCTGGTAGCCTGGCTGTTATCAGGTTAAATTATGTAATGACATGTAATTAGCCAGCATAACTGTAGCTGCACAATTGAGTAATAAAACGAAAAGGGGAGAACAAAAAAATAATAATAATACTGCTTCTCTCTGTAGCAAGCTCGTGTCTGGCTAGAATCACCCTCACAAGCCAGCAGCATGCATAAGGGCTAATATTCGTGATCGTTAAGTGGGGCAGTTAATGTCCAGGGTGTAGTGGCTGCTTATGAGTACTTCTCTTAGCGGTCATGCTGTCCCGTGTATTCTTTTGCTTGTGTGTGCTGTGGTAGGTTTCCCTTCCATCTCCAGGCATGGGTGTATGCCAGCGTTTGGGGTCCTGGGTTTTGGGACTGCCTGGGAGCTAAGCCTGCTCCCCTGCCAGGATGGCCGGAGGAGTTTGGTGGAGGGTGGTTGCTCCTACTGGAGATTTTCAGCCGGTTTGGTCGGCGTCTACCCATCGTGCCTCGGGAGGTTCTCAGCCTGTGATGGCGGTTTGTTGCTGGAGTGTGGGTAGGAGGTTCTTTGCCCACAGGTGATTTCCCCTGCTTCAGCACTGCGCGGTTTCTAACCTCTGGTATGGGCTGTTGTTTTAGCTGCTGTGTTCTGGCTTGCAGTTTGGCCCAGAAGGCATTACAGATTTCATCCAGGTGCTGCTTGCCTTGTTCGATGTAGCTGTGAGCGGTTTGCTGCATGAGGCCCAGGCCCCACGTGTTGCAAGGGGAGGCTGTCGACATTTTTGGTAAAGAGAGATGCAGCAGTGCATCTCGGCTTTGAAGCCAGATGCTAGGGTGGTGGGCTTTAATCCAAGCGTGATCAGCTGGGACTGGGATAACCCCCACAAGTCAAGAGGGGGGAAATGGGGTTTGAGTAGCCGTAGAGTCTGCTTAGTTACCGATGGGGAGGTCAGCTGCCCCTCCCGGTCAGTGTCTGAGAGGCTGCTAGTACCGAGTCAGTTCTTCGGTCCCTCAGTGCGCTCGAGTGTCGCGGAGTATAGCCGGCTCGTTCTCTGCACCCTCAGACCCAGGGGAGGGCTGGCAGCCTCAGGCCTGGGGGGCAAATCCAGTCAAGTGGCCCATTGCACCCAGGACCGGTGCTAGGGTTTTTAGTTACACAGGCGAAGATGCATTTTGGTGCCCCCCACCCTCGTTTAAAATAAGGTTCATACAAACACAGAAATAATCATACAGAGACATACAGACACAGACAGAGATATACATGCATACAGAGACATGCAGGCATATAAAGACATACATACAGAGGCATACCGTCATACAGACACATACATACATAGACATACAGAGACATCCAGGCATACAGACACATACATACATACAGAGACATACAGGCATACAAAGACATACACGCATACAAAGACATACACGCATACAGAGACATACCGTCATACAGAGACATACCGTCATACAGAGACATACATATATACAGGTATACAGAGACATACGTACAAAGACATACAATACAGACACATACATTTGTACATACAGAGACATACAGGCATACGGACACATACATTTGTACATACAGAGACATACAGGCATACAGAAACATACAGACACATACATTTTGTACAGACATACAGGCATACAGAGACATACAGGCATACAGAAACATACATACAAAGCCATACAGGCATACAGAGACCTACATACATACATACATACATACAGAGACATACATACATACAGAGACATACACAATTACATACTTACATCAGATCAATCTTGTCCCCTGGATGCATGCTGTCTGGCTCCTTGGAGTCCTGTCCTGCAGCCCAGCCCCATCACAGGGCGCCAGCCGCGCTGTGTGGTACACAGGGAGCAGGGATATGATGTCATTCATATCCTCGCCCCCTCCACACAGCCTGCGGCAGACACCAGGGTAGGTGCAGTGGCGTACACATGACCCATGGGGCCCCAGTGCGCAAATTGATCCGTGCTCCCCCCCCCTCTCGCGCTTACTTTGCGCGGGCCGGGGCCGCAACACATGGCGGCGGGCACCTGGTCGCAGGGGTTGCAGGGCTGTGACCCCTGCGACCGCGGTATGTACGCCAGTGCATGCAGATGCACACACACTTAAAGGACCACTACAGACACCCAGATCACATCAGCTCAATGAAGTGGTCTGGGTGTCAGGTCCCTCTAGTTTTAACCCTGCAGCTGAAAACATAGCAGTTTCAGAGAATACACACCAGCTAACGGACACACATTTACTGACAGACACACTCAGCGACAGACATACATACACACTCACTTACAAAACATACACTCTCACTGACAAACACACACTCACTAACAGACATCAAACAGACTCACTAATACACACACAAACACACTCAGTAAGAGACACACAGTAACACAATCACTGACGCTCACTAGCAGACAAACTCATTGACACTCACTAGCAGACACACTCACTGACGCTCACTAGCAGACACACTCACTGACGCTCACTAGCAGACACACTCACTGACACTCACTAGCAGACACACACACACTGACGCTCACTAGCAGACACACACACTGACATAGTTACATAGTTACATAGTTACATAGCTGAAAAGAGACTTGCGTCCATCAAGTTCAGCCTTCCTCACACCTGTTTTTTGCTGTTGATCCAAAAGGCAAAAAAAAAAAAAAAAAACCCAGTTTGAAGCACAATTTTGCAACAAGCTAGGACAAAAAAATCCTTCTTGACCCCAGAATGGCAGTCAGATTTATCCTTGAATCAAGCACATATTACCCTACATTGAAAGATTATATCCTTGAATATTCTGTCTTTGCAAGTATGCATCTAGTAGCTGTTTGAACATCTGTATGGACTCTGATAAAACCACTTCTTCAGGCAGAGAATTCCACATCCTGATTATTCTTACAGTAAAAAAACCTTTCCTTTGCCGTAGACGAAATCTTCTTTCTTCTAGTCTAAACGCATGGCCTCGTGTCCTATGTAAAGTCCGGTTTGTGAATAGATTTCCACACAATGGTTTGTATTGGCCCCGAATATATTTGTATAATGTTATCATATCCCCTCTCAGGCGACGTTTTTCTAAACTAAATAGGTTTAAATTTGTTAACCTTTCTTCATAGCTGATATGTTCCATTCCTTTTATTAATTTTGTAGCCCGCCTCTGCACTTTTTCTAGTGCCATGATATCCTTCTTTAGAACAGGTGCCCAAAATTGCACAGCATATTCAATATGTGGTCTTACCAGTGATTTATAGAGAGGCAAAATGATATTCTCGTCCCGAGAATGAATGCCCTTTTTCATGCATGACAATACCTTACTGGCCTTGGCCACTGCTGATTGACATTGCACATTGTTGCATAGTTTGTTGTCTATAACAATTCCCAAGTCCTTTTCGTGTGTTGTTATCCCTAATTCACTTCCATTAAGGGTATACGTTGCTTGTGTATTCTTTACGCCGAAGTGCATAACTTTGCATTGACTGACGCTCACTAGCAGACACACTCACTGACGCTCACTAGCAGACACACTCACTGACACTCACTAGCAGACACACACACTGACGCTCACTAGCAGACACACACAGACGCTCACTAGCAGACACACTCACTGACGCTCACTAGCAGACACACACACTGATGCTCACTAGCAGACACACACACTGACGCTCACTAGCAGACACACACACTGACGCTCACTAGCAGACACACACACTGACGCTCACTAGCAGACACACACACTTACACTCACTAGCAGACACACACACACACACACACACACTAACACATGTTTTTTATTTTTTTATTTAATCCCCCAGCCTCCTTACCTTTTTGGAGTGCTGAAGGGATTCCCTGGGGTCCAGTGGTGCTGCTGGGCTCCTGGGTGGGTAGGCAGGCTGGCTGCCTGGCGGTTAGGCAGGCTGGCTGGCTGGCAGGCAGGCAGGCTGGCTGGCTGGCGGGTAGGTAGGCTGGCTGGCGGGCGGGTAGGCAGGCTGGCTGGCGGGTAGGTAGGCTGGCTGGCTGGCGGGTAGGCAGGCTGGCTGGCTGGCGGGTAGGTAGGCTGGCTGGCGGGCGGGTAGGCAGGCTGGCTGGCGGGTAGGTAGGCTGGCTGGTGGGCGGGCGCGAGGGAGCACTCTCCCATGTGTGCTTCCTCTTCAGCTCCCTCGCGCACCGCGTAGGGATGCCGGCGCCGGAAGATGACGTCATCTTCCGGCTCCGGTATCAGTATACGGCGCGCGAGGGAGCTGAAGAGGAAGCACACATGGGAGAGTGCTCCCTCGCGCGCCCGCAGAACCGGGCGCTCGGCCACGCTACAATAGGTCGTCGGTTGGAGGGGAGCGCAGTGTGCTTCCCTCCTTCCGGTCAGCCTGATTTTGCGCCCCCAGGGCCGGTGCGCCCTAAGGCGGCCGCCTGGGCCGCCTTATGGTAGCGCCGGCCCTGATTGCACCCCCGAATCAGCTCACCATCCATGCCCACCTTTTCCTGGTTTTATAACGGATATTGATGTTATGCTAATCAGTAACTCTTTGCTATACCCACTCCTTTGAGGCTCTGACTTTCAATATTGTTAGAGCGCAGGCTGAGAATCTCTGAGCCTGTGCTCTGACTCACTAACTGAGCACCGGAACCACGAGGGAGAGGATATGATCTAAGGCACCTACTGCTGGTGTGTATCAGTGGACCACTAGGGAATCATTTAAATTAAAGAGACACTCCAGTGCCAGGAAAACAAATCGTTTTCCTGGCACTGCAGGTCCCCTCTCACTCCCACCCCCCAGCCTATGTTGCTGAAGGGGTTAGAACCCCTTCAGTGACATACCTGAGACCAGCATCGATGTCCCTCTGCGCTGGTTTAGGGCCCGCCCACACTACTCCCCCGGTGACGTCATCCGGCTCGGCCGCCGGCGGGGGAGACCTCTCCATAGGAAAGCATTGAAAATGCTTTCAATGCTTTCCTATGGGGAGTTTAGCGACGCTGGAGGTCCTCACATAGCGTGAGGACGTCCAGCGACGCTATAGCACAGAAAACCTGTGCTATAAACCAGGAAGTGCCCTCTAGTGGCTGTCTAGTAGACATCCACTAGAGGAGGAGTTAACCCTGCAGTGTAATTATTGCAGTTTATGAAAACGGCAATATTTACAGTTGCAGGGCTAAGGCTAGTGAGAGTTGGCACCCAGACCACTCCAATGGGCTGAAGTGGTCTGGGTGCCTGGAGTATCCCTTTAATGTGCTGGTGTCCCAAACTTGTGAGCTGTGTTGGCCACCAGGTGCCTCTGTTGTCATGGCACCCTACGTGACCCCACAGCTTGCACACCTCAAAGGCTGGCCCTGCTGACAGACACACTGGCACTCACTCTCAATAACACACACACACAAACCCTGACAGACAAACACTCACTGACAGGCAGACACATACACACATAGACAAACACTGACAGGCAGACACACACTCACCGACAGACACACACACACTTACTGGCAGACACACTTACTTTCAGACACACACACTCACACTTCCAGACACACACTCACTTCCAGACACACACACACACACACACACACACTCATACTTCCAGACACACATACTCACTTCCAGACACACACACTCACACTTCCAGACATACACACTCACACTTCCAGACACACACACTCAGCTTGCACACCTCAAAGGCTGGCCCTGCTGACAGACACACTGGCACTCACTCTCAATAACACACACACACACACACAAACCCTGACAGACAAACACTCACTGACAGGCAGACACATACACACATATACAAACACTGACAGGCAGACACACACTCACCGACAGACACACACACACACACACACTTACTGACAGACACACTTACTTTCAGACACACACACTCACACTTCCAGACACACACTCACTTCCAGACACACGCACACACACACACACACTCATACTTCCAGACACACATACTCACTTCCAGACACACACACTCACACTTCCAGACATACACACTCACACTTCCAGACACACACACTCAGCTTGCACACCTCAAAGGCTGGCCCTGCTGACAGACACACTGGCACTCACTCTCAATAACACACACACACAAACCCTGACAAACACTCACTGACAGGCAGACACACGCACACACACACACAAACACTGACAGACAGACACACACTCACCGACACACACAGACACACACTTACTGACAGACACACTTACTTTCAGACACACTCACTCACTTCCACACACACACACACACAAACTTCCAGACACACACACACCTCCAGACACACACACACACACACACTCTCTCACTTCCAGACACACATACACTCACATTCAGACACACACACTCACTTCCAGACACACACACACACACACTCACTTACAGACACACACACACACACACACACACACACACTCACTTCCAGACACACACACTCACACACACACACACACACACTCACTTCCAGACACACACACACACACACACTCACTTCCAGACACACACACACTCACTTCCAGACACACACACACACACACACACACACACACACACACACTCACTTCCAGACACACACACTCACTTCCAGACACACACACACACTCACTTCCAGACACACACACACACACACACACACTCACTTCCAGACACACACACACTCACTTCCAGACACACACACACACACACACACACACTCACTTCCAGACACACACACACACACACAAATTCCTTGTTGCGCCTACCTTTAGGGGTCTTCTGGGTCCTTTCCCTGGGGTCCAGTGACTTCCTGCTACTCTATGCTCCCTAGCGCAGTTTAGTGATGCGGGGCCGGAATGACGTCATATTCCGGCTCCCGGCATCACCAGAGAGGGCGCGCGAGGGAGCAGGAAGATCATCAGCAGAGGCAGTGCTCCCTCGCCGCCTGCCTCCTTCCTCACGCGGCCGGTATATTCCTGCAGAGTAGGCACCTGCTGTCTGGGACAAGCAGGGGCCTACTCTGCTTTGCTACCTGGGCGCCCTAGGTGGCCAGCTGGCCACCTGCGGAGCTCCCTGTGACAGGCCATCAGCCTGCTCCGCGCGGCACCCCCACTCCTCCTGGCGCCCAGGACGGCACTGCAGCGGCCGTTTTGCAAACAATTTAGGGCGGCCTGGGGGGCAATTGCCTCCCTGCCCCCCGGCCCAGCCCGCCCCTGCTCAGACCTCGGTCTGTAGTTTCTTTGGTCGGCGGTGAGCTGTATTTCAGCAATTTTAGGTAGATTGTGTGGAGAGCTCACCGACCGTGGGTCCGCTCAGTATGGCGGTCAAGCCCCGCCCCGACTCTCTGCTTATTTTTTAACACACTTGCGTCAGGCACCTTCTGCCATGTCTTGGTGGGCAATTGGATTGATGTTTTATCACCCTTTTGGCCCCCCTCCCTCTCCTAGTTTAAATACAAGGAAAACCTCTGAACAAACCTGAGAACATTTGTTCCCTTTTTAGGAAAGTGCAAACCCTCTTTTTTGTACAGTTTATTTCCATTCCAAACAGAGCTACCATGAGAAATGAAGCCAAATCCTTGCTCCCGACACCATTCACAAAGCCACAAGTTAAAGTCCCTAATACGCATCCGCCTGTCTTTCTGAGTGTTATGTACAGGCAGAACCTCAGAGATTGACAGTGTGGAAGCAACCTGCCGTATATCATTGGCAAAAACAGTAAAAACTTTACCTCTGATATCTCATTGCAAGCCAAGTCATTTGTCTCTAGATGGACAAGTACATCCAATTCCCCTTCCTGCTTTGCTCGCTTAACAATATTACAGATACGTCTCCTGTCTATGTGAGCAGAAGGTCCGGGAAGACATCTCACAAGACCACGATTGTCCAGCTCCACACCTCTTATGATAGAGCTATTTTAGCCAAGCTCACTTTTGTTTCAGTTTATGTAGCTCTAGTCACACCTATCCTGCCTGTGACTCACATCCTGCACGAATACAACATTTTTCATTTTAAATCAGATGGAGCTTACTCTAAAAGTTTTTATCTCCTGCTCTGTAAATTTAAATGTAATCACACGCAGGGGGCTACTATGGGGTATAGCAAGTTATTGACAGAGCAAGAGATAATAATTGATAAATTAAAGGACCACTCTAGTGCCAGGAAAGCATACTCGTTTTCCTGGCACTAGAGTGCCCTGAGGGTGCCCCCACCCTCAGGGACCCACTCCTGCCCGGCTCTGGAAAGGGGATGTTACGACACTCGCCGCCTGGAGAGTGAAGCCGCCGTTTAGCCGATAATCCCCTTTCTCCAGAAATGCAGTTCCAGCATAACCGATCATAAGACTCCCGACCGGAGCATACGAATGCGGTAACTCCCGATCAGCAATCCATCCGAAATCCTTCCACAGCTAGAAATAAACGAAAACGCTGTCCCAATAGTCAATCCCTCCACAAACGAGACAAAGCTCCGTTTTGAAGGTCAAGCAGAATGTGTTTAATGGGGGCTACCTGCCCAGTATTTATGCAGGTCTCCACCAGGTAGACACTCCCCTAGGGGACCTGGTGGAAGACTGTAAAATATATTAAACAGTAGCCAATCGCAGTGGCTATAACACAAGCCCTCCCCATTTTACCCATAAGACATTTCTTCCTATCCCGGAGATAATTAGGGAGAAATCGAATTAACTCCGAGGATAGGAACCATCGCCATTTTAAACACAAACATACAAAATGCAATAAAATACATAAAATCCGAAGTACCGAAGATATAGTGTTCGTGCAACGTATCCCCAGATAGCCTGAATCTGAAGGCATATTCCTGCCGAATAGCGCTCAGATCCGAAGTACACAGTCCAATCGCCATGGAGTCAAAGTCTCTCATAAGTCTTTCGGTGTACGAATGACTCCATGGGCCGGCTATCTGGGTAAGTCCATACGGATGAAGAAAACCCCCGAACGGAACAGGGTTCGTATGCCTCCAAGGGAATAGAAGGAGGGACGGCCGTCTCCAGCGGTGTTCGGTAGATAAAGAGTCCATTTTTAGATCCATGGGTTTTGCACCGAACACCGCTGATTCGCCTCGTGTCCAAAATGGCCGCCGCCTCGTGGTCGGCATACGAACGACGACCACCCGTATGAAATGGAATGGAGAGGTGTTTGCGGTTAACCACAGCGTTCTAATTTGTGGTCAAGGTGTTAATGAGCCGCACACTCCTCTCCTGGGTGGCCGATGTTCGGTAGTTTTATTCGGTACTTTAGGAAACGAAAAACCAATAGCGTACGGACAGGAAATCCACGAATCCTATGGAAACAGATGAACCCGCAATACAGGTCTATGCAGTAGGGTTCGTCACACGGCTCCCCCCTTGTGGAACACTCCGGCAGACCCGGCTTGGCCCTTTAGCGGGTCAACGTGGGGATGACCGGACTAGGAAGTAGCAAGGACGTCGGTTTGCCGGGATAACCCATCTGCATTCCCATTCTGCTTACCGGGTCGGTAGCTGATGGTGAAGTTATATGGCTGTAATGCTAAACTCCACCGCAGCAGTCTACCATTGTCTCCCGAGACCCGGTTAAGCCAAACAAGGGGATTGTGGTCCGTGATAAGGGAAAATTCCTGTCCATACAAATAGGGGCTCAATTTCTTCAATGCCCAGACCAGGGCCAAACACTCTTTCTCTACTGCCGCATAACTCACTTCCCGGGGTAACAGCTTTCGACTGAGGTATGCGACAGGGTGTTCTCCTCCATCTTCCCCGACCTGGCTTAGCACAGCCCCCAGTCCATACATGGAAGCATCTGTATGGACGAGAAAACGTTTGTTAGGAAGTGGGGCAGCCAGGACAGGGGCATTCATGAGGGCCTGCTTAAGTGCTTGAAACGCAGCTTCACAAGCTGGAGACCACAGGACCTGCTTAGGGAGGTTCTTCTTAGTCAGGTCTGTCAGGGGTTTAGCTATCGAGCTATAGTCGGGGACAAAGCGCCTGTAATACCCTGCAGTCCCTAGGAAGGCCAATACTTGGGTCTTGGTTATAGGTGTGGGCCAGTTCGCTACTGCCTCTATCTTGGCCGGCTCTGGTCTCTGGCTCCCACACCCCACCCTGTGACCCAAGTATTGTACCTCAGCCATACCTAGATGACACTTCTCTGGCTTCAACGTCAGGCCAGCGGCCCGAATTTTATCCAGTACTACCCCTACGTGTACCAGGTGTTCCTCCCAGGACTCACTGTAGATCGCAATATCATCCAGGTATGCACAAGCAAAGTCCTGGAAGCCATCAAGGAGCCTATCCACCATTCGTTGGAAGGTAGCTGGGGCGTTCTTCATCCCAAATGGCATAACCTTAAATTGGTATAAGCCAAAGGGGGTGACGAAGGCCGACTTGGGGATGGCGTCCTTGGCCAGGGGAATCTGCCAGTAGCCCTTACACAGGTCTATGGTGGTCAGGTAGCGTCCCCTGGCAATGCGGTCTAATAACTCGTCTACCCGTGGCATCGGGTAGGCGTCAGTGGTGGTCCGCTCGTTGAGCCTCCTGTAGTCCACACAGAACCGGGTGGTCCCATCTTTCTTAGGCACCAGGACTACAGGGGAGGCCCAAGGGCTATCGGAGTGCTCGATGACCCCAAGCTGGGTCATCTCCTCTATCTCCTTCCGCATTCCTTCTCGGACTGCTTCAGGGATACGGTAAGGGGGCTGTCGTAAGGGGTTCTGTCCAGGGGTCTCTACCTTATGTACAGCTAGGGTAGTGTAGCCGGGTTCTTGGGAGAACGTCACCTGTTTCTCCCACAGAAGCTGTTTCGCCTGTTCCTTCTCCGCGGGGCTTAACCTGTCCCCTAGCTGTACGAGCTCAGTCAGATCCGTCTGGGCACCTCTGGCTAATAGGTCGGGTAGGGGTAAGCTTTCGGTATCGTCTGCAGCGGGGGCACACACTGCGGCTACATCCTCCGGTCGTTCCTGATATTCCTTTAGCATGTTCACATGAAAGGATCGCTGGATCCTGTCATCTGAACAGCTGGCTATAAGGTACGTAGTATCGCACACCTGGGCTAATACTTTATACGGGCCCTGCCAAGATGCCTGCATCTTGTTCGCCTTCACAGGTTTGAGCACTAGTACCTTCTGCCCAACCTGGAATACTCGCTGTCGGGCACCCCGATCATACCATTCCTTCTGTCTCCCCTGGGCCACCCGGAGATTCTCCCTTGCCATCAGAGACAGTTTCTCCATGCGGTCCCGAAGTTCCAGAACATACGGTACTATGGGGGTACCTTCCTGCTCTGTCTCCCCCTCCCAGTGGCCTCTAATGAGATCTAGAGGTCCGCGGACCCTTCTCCCATAAAGCAGCTCAAAGGGGGAGAACCCAGTAGATTCCTGGGGCACCTCTCTGTAGGCAAACAACAGATGAGGCAGGAATCGCTCCCAGTCTCGGCAAGTGTCAGAAAAGGTCCTCAGCATCTGTTTGAGGGTGCCATTAAATCGCTCGCAGAGACCGTTAGTCTGTGGATGGTATGGGGAACTAAGTATCGGTTTAATGCCGCATACCCTCCACAGCTGCTGGGTGAGCACAGCGGTAAATTGGGTTCCCTGGTCAGAGAGAATCTCTTGAGGGAACCCGACCCTGGTAAAAATCCTAACCAGGGCATCAGCAACTGTCTCTGCCTCTATGTTAGACAGCGCCACTGCCTCTGGATAGCGAGTGGCATAGTCCACCACGGTGAGAATGTATTTCTTACCAGATGGACTAGCCCTGGCCAGTGGACCCACAATATCAACGGCTATGCGGGCAAAGGGCTCCCCAATAATAGGCATCGACATAAGCCTACCTTTTGGGTGGTCCCCCCGCTTCCCTACCCGTTGACAAGTGTCACACGTGCTACAATATATCCGCACAGCCTGGTTAATTCCTGGCCAAAAGAAATTCTGCATAATCCTATGGCCTGTGCGGCGGGACCCTAGATGTCCGGCTAGCGGGACATCATGCCCTATCCGCAGAATCTCTCGCCGGTATTTCGCGGGTACTACCAGCTGTCGATTCGGCGGAGGGGCAACACTTTTCTGGGATGGCTTAGGGATCCGATATAACCTGTCCCCTACCCACTCATACCGCTCCCCCTCTGCTCCCTCCTCTCCAGTGTCTGCTCTGCCTCTATACCTCTGGAGAGATGGGTCTGTCTGGGTTTCCCTCCCGAACTCCTCCGGGGAATCCCAACTAGCTAACGTCGGCCCTGGGGTGTCAGTCGGGGAATCGGTCCTTACCTGGGTCTCAGCAGCAGGTGGGCCAGTTCCAGCAGCACGGGTCTGAGCACGGGTAGTCACTGGGTTGGCTTCGCCAGGTCCCATAGTAGCATAGGCGGAAATCAAAGGGGCCAAATCATTTCCCAGCAAAACATCGGCAGGCAAGTCCTTCATAACCCCCACATTCACATGTCCAGCTCCCGCTCCCCAGTCCAAATGAACCCGGGCAACAGGCAGACGGAACACGGCGCCTCCTGCCACCCTTACTGCCACAGTGTTCCCGGTGTGTTGGTGTTCCGAAACCAGGTTCTTTTGGAGCAAGGTCATCGTAGCCCCGGTGTCTCTTAGACCAGTGACCTCTTTCCCGTTCAACTTAACGGTCTGTCTGTGGTGTTGGCGGTTGTCCTGCTGAGCTGCGTGAACTGGGTCTGCTTCGTGCAGGAAACCCCAAAACTCCTCCTGCTCCAGGCAGTGAGCAGAAGGCTGAGGTGGTTGCTGGGCTCCGCCGGCTGGGTTTCTCCAGGATGGTGCTTGGTTGGCGTGGTTTAAAGGGCATTCTGGTTTTTTATGTCCCATCTGCTTGCACCCAAAGCACTGGACCTGGTTGGAGTAACCCCGTTTGTTGAATCGGGCTGACTGCCCATGGTTGGTTGCTGGCGGTATAGCGGGGGTACGTTGTGCTGGGGGGTGATATAGGTTGGTGGTTGGAGGTGCTGCCGGTTTGTATTCCACTCGGGCAGGGACCTTGGCTGCTGTCTGATCGAGCTTACGGGCATCAGTGTATTCGTCAGCCAGACGAGCAGCTTCATGGAAGGTAGCGGGTTTACGGTCCCTGACCCACTCTCGAACTCCTGCAGGTAATTTGTCAAAGCAGTGTTCTAGTAGGAACACTTGCAGCACCTCTTCCCCAGTTACCGCTCGACATCCTGTCATCCAGTGGGCTGCCGTGCGGTGTACCCGGCATGCCCATTCCACATAGGAATCACCAGCCTGTTTATTATTGTCCCGGAATCGCCTCCGGTACGCCTCAGGGGTAACAGCGTACCGGGTCAAAAGAGCATCTTTTACTGTCCGGTAGCTAGTGAGTTCCTCCTCTGGGATGGCCCGAAAAGCTTCACTAGCCCGGCCGGATAATTTCCCAGAGAGGATAGGAACCCATTCTTCTGCGGGTACCTGGTGTAAAGCACACTGTCGTTCAAAGTCCGCCAGGAACCCGTCTATCTCTCCTTCAGTCTCAATAAAGTTTTTAAAAGCAGCAAATGGTACCTTTTTCTTCCCATTGTTATTATGGGGTACCTCTGCTGCTGCAGCTCCGCTTCTCTGGAGCGCCTGTTGTGCTGCTACTGCGGCTTGTACTTGCACTACAATATCCGCTGCAGGGTTGGGGCCAAAGTGTGCCAGCCTGATCTGAACTGCCCGGTTAAACGCTATTTCCTCGGGTGTTAGATCCAGCAGGCCAGGCACATTAGCTATCTCCCTTCCCTGTGCTGTATCCATCTCTACCAATATAGCAATAATCTCTCTTTTCTTGAGATTGCTCGCTGATCGTCCTCTGCGCTCCAAAATGTCTTTAAGGGTAGCACGCCTTAACTCCTCATATTGCATTTCCAATCCGGGGTGTGTAGCTGGCCTTCAGGGCGGTGGGATTCATCCCGTCGCTTGCCACCAGTTGTTACGACACTCGCCGCCTGGAGAGTGAAGCCGCCGTTTAGCCGATAATCCCCTTTCTCCAGAAATGCAGTTCCAGCATAACCGATCATAAGACTCCCGACCGGAGCATACGAATGCGGTAACTCCCGATCAGCAATCCATCCGAAATCCTTCCACAGCTAGAAATAAACGAAAACGCTGTCCCAATAGTCAATCCCTCCACAAACGAGACAAAGCTCCGTTTTGAAGGTCAAGCAGAATGTGTTTAATGGGGGCTACCTGCCCAGTATTTATGCAGGTCTCCACCAGGTAGACACTCCCCTAGGGGACCTGGTGGAAGACTGTAAAATATATTAAACAGTAGCCAATCGCAGTGGCTATAACACAAGCCCTCCCCATTTTACCCATAAGACATTTCTTCCTATCCCGGAGATAATTAGGGAGAAATCTAATTAACTCCGAGGATAGGAACCATCGCCATTTTAAACACAAACATACAAAATGCAATAAAATACATAAAATCCGAAGTACCGAAGATATAGTGTTCGTGCAACGTATCCCCAGATAGCCTGAATCTGAAGGCATATTCCTGCCGAATAGCGCTCAGATCCGAAGTACACAGTCCAATCGCCATGGAGTCAAAGTCTCTCATAAGTCTTTCGGTGTACGAATGACTCCATGGGCCGGCTATCTGGGTAAGTCCATACGGATGAAGAAAACCCCCGAACGGAACAGGGTTCGTATGCCTCCAAGGGAATAGAAGGAGGGACGGCCGTCTCCAGCGGTGTTCGGTAGATAAAGAGTCCATTTTTAGATCCATGGGTTTTGCACCGAACACCGCTGATTCGCCTCGTGTCCAAAATGGCCGCCGCCTCGTGGTCGGCATACGAACGACGACCACCCGTATGAAATGGAATGGAGAGGTGTTTGCGGTTAACCACAGCGTTCTAATTTGTGGTCAAGGTGTTAATGAGCCGCACACTCCTCTCCTGGGTGGCCGATGTTCGGTAGTTTTATTCGGTACTTTAGGAAACGAAAAACCAATAGCGTACGGACAGGAAATCCACGAATCCTATGGAAACAGATGAACCCGCAATACAGGTCTATGCAGTAGGGTTCGTCACAGGGGAAAAGGGGTAAAACTTACCTTTTTCCAGCGCTGGGCGGGGAGCTCTCCTCCTCCTCTCCGCCTCCGTTCCTCCCCGTCGGCTGAATGCGCACGCGCGGCAAGAGCTGCGCGCGCATTCAGCCGGTCACATAGGAAAGCATTCATAATGCTTTCCTATGGACGCTGGCGTGCTCTCACTGTGATTTTCACAGTGAGAATCACGCAAGCGCCTCTAGCGGCTGTCAGTGAGACAGCCACTAGAGAATTAGGGGGAAGGCTTAACTAATTGATAAACATAGCAGTTTCTCTGAAACTGCTATGTTTATAAAACAATTAGTTAACCCTAGCTGGACCTGGCACCCAGACCACTTCATTAAGCTGAAGTGGTCTGGGTGCCTAGAGTGGTCCTTTAAGCCACATTTGCAATAAAGAAAGTGTAAAAAATAGATCACTTTTTACAGGTAGTCTTTAGGAAGGCTGTGCAAGTCACATGCAGAGAGGTGTGCCTGGGCGGCATAAATAAAGTAATTTAAATCCTAAATGGCAGAGAATTGAGCAGTGAGACTGCAGGTGCATGAGCTGTACACCAAAATTGCTTTATTAAGTTAATGTTGTTTCGTAGACTATAGTGTCCCTTTAAATGAGTCTCCATAGGAAATTGAAACTTAGGCAAAACAAAGGAGAGAATTGGGTGATAAAGTAAAAAGAGATTCAGAAGGACACGATACTGAGCCCTGGATTCAAAGACATTTGAAATCTTCTAAATATTTATAGTAGAGTACAAAAGGAGTGTATTAAGAATCATACAGTTTTTCACCTATATCTGAAATCATGTTCACATTCTGAAAGTGAGCCACAAACAATCCTGTTTGTCACACATTCCTCTTCCCAGTCGGAGTATACCCCTGATGGAATGGTGAAGCCTTTTGGAAGCTTGAGTGTTCACCCTGCTCTTTTCTAGCAAGATGTCATATCATAGCAGTCTTGCTGTGATTCATACAATCACTCTACACATCATTCTGTAGTGTATTGGTATGCAGGTGTCTTTGTGTATCTGTGTGTGCAGTGTGTGTATCTTTGTACACTAAAAAAATACACCCCTCATTCTCAAACGTCAACACTACACACAAACACACCACTGCATTTAAACGCCAACACTGCACACAAACACACCATTGCATGCAAACACCAACACTACAAATAAAAACACCATTGCAGTTAAACGCCAACACTGCACACAAACACACCATTGCATTCAAATGCCAACACTACACACAAAAACAGCACTGTGAGCAAACACCTGCCTCCCAATAGTCCCACTTTCTACAAGACAAGATTTCAGGATCCTGCCCCGCTATCCCTGTTGTCCTGCATCTGGGGTCACCAGAACTGTCCCTGGGCAGCACAGCACGAGCACATCATTAAACGTGGCACTAGGATTAGGTGTTTCAGAAGCATGCCCTGCATGGCCCTAATAGCTGGGGGCCACTCTTTATGGACATCGTTAGTGATGTGTGCTGCATTCACTGATAACGTTCCCTCGTGATCCAACCCACCCTCCCAGATTTGAAGCGATTAAAGCTTGGATGATATGCAAACACATCCTTGCATTCAAAACACTAACACTAAAAAAAATACACCCCTGCATTCAAATGCCAACACTACATGCACCATACAAAAAAAATGACTGCATTCACACAGAATCATTGCACACAAATACAACCCTGCAAGGATGAGCAAATAGTAGATGCACAGCTGGCAAATTATTGTGGAAGCTGTACAGGAATTAACACTCAACCTTATGGTCACACATGTTAAAATATTTTTTTGGCTCCTGAGCCCTCTCTTCATTTGTTCTGCCACTGTATATTACTGTGGATATTAAAAATATAAATGTAACGTTTATTGTATTGTGTTTTTTACATTTAACATAATACACTGACAGCCACAACATTAAAACCACTTGCCTAATAAAGGTCTTGCTTGTGCTGCCATAACAGCTCTGATTCGTCAATGCATGGACTCCACAAGACTTCTGAACATGCCCTATGGTATCTGGAACCAAGACATTGGTAGCAGATCCTTTAAGTCCTGCAAGTTGTGAGGTGGAGCCTCCATGGATCGGATTTGTTTTTCCACCACACCCTACAATTTTGTGGAATTTGGAGGCCTAGGCAGCACCTTGAACGGTTAGTCATGTTCTTTAAACCATTCCTGAACAATTTTTGCAATGCGGGACAGTATAAATCTGCTAAAAGAGAACACTGGTATCAAGAAACACCATTATCATGAAGGTCTGAAACAATCTCTAGGTAGGTGGCACGTTTCAAAGGAATATAAACATGAATGCCAAGACCCAAGATTTCCCAGCAGAAAATTGCTCGAAGCAGAACACTGCCTTCTTCCCATAGTGCATCCTGCTGACATCTCTTTCCCAGGTAAACGATGTACATCCACCTGGTCTTAAAAAAAACATGATTAATCAGACCAGACATTCTTCTTCCATTCCAGTTCTCACATCCCCACTGAAGTCTTTCAGTGGTGTACAGGGTAATTATGGGCACTCTGACCGATCTGCAGCTACATAGCTCCATGCACATCAAACTGCAATGCACTGTGTGTTCTGACACCTTTCTATCATGGCCAGCATTATTCTTTTCAGCAGTTTGAGCTACAGTAGCTCTTCTGTGTGATCAAGTCAGATGGGCTAGCCTTCACTCCCCACATGCATCAATGAGCCTTGGGCACCCATATCCCTAACACCGTTTCACGTCACCTGTTGGTGGTTTTAATTTTGTGGCTGATCAGTGTATGTTCCACATTTATTTATGTTTTGCTATGTTTTTATGTTTTCAGCCTGTTCCCTTTTTTGTATCTAATACTTTCATATTATGCTATTATAATAATTTTATATTTTATAAGAATACTCATTTTGTTACCAAACAAAATGATATATCAATATAGTTCACTGGCACAAATACATGAAAAAATAATCGTAATTTCTCTTTAACTAAACAGCTCTCTTAACACTTTGAAATCCAGCCTTCACTTGATTTTAGGCTCACTACATCACCATCACTTACATTTCATTTATACAAATCAGTTGGATAGTGCTGGTTATGTATCTGTAATTTTGCTTTTGAGCATATTTTATGATAGGGAATAAAATATGCATCTTACTACTTGCTGCTCTAGACAATTACAGTAGTCATGACTAAAAAGGAGGCATGAAAATTCTCTTCTTTAAAGTTTTAAATTTAAATTGTAATATGTTAGCACAAGAAAGGCTGTTCCCCACTGTGCAGAACATTGGTAGAAAATCAAGATTGTTTTTGTGAACTTTACAAGAACAGATTTCAGATTTTCGGGTCTGCAACCTTTAAGATATGGGATTATATATTAAATTCAAGTTTATCTAGTGATATAGCCTTGCTTGACATTTGAAAAGATTTTCGTTAAGTTTCCATATCTTGACGTGATTACTTATAAAGTTATTTGTGTTCTTTCTTTTCAAGTTTTCCAGGGCAATTAGGGTTTTTTTCTGCCCATCATTTACTTTAGATTATAGCAAACTGAAAATAAGCACATATGATTTAACATCTAGTGAGTTCTGCAAAGGTTGTAATAAAGGTTTAATATTATAACAATTATGATCTCTTTTTCATAAGTGGTTTTCACTCCAACAGGACTCTAGCACACATTCTTGGTTTTAGCTAAATTATCAACTGACAGATGGATGTTACTATTGCTTAAAGGGACACTCCAGGCACCCAGACCACTTCTGCCCATTGGAGTGGTCTGGGTGCCAACTCCCACTACTCCTAACCCTGCAAGTGTAATTATTGCAGTTTTTATAAACAGCAATAATTACCTTGCAGGGTTAACTCCACCTCTAGAGGCTGTCTATTAGACAGCCACTAGAGGTCACTTTATCTGGTCAGATTATCTGAGGTCAGATTATCTGTGCTTGAGCGTCGCTGGACATCCTCACGCTGTGTGGGGACCTCCAGCGTCGCTCAAATCCCCATAGGAAAGCATTGAAATTATTTTTTAATGCTTTCCTATGGGGAGACGTAATGCTCCAGGTCTCCTCGGCCGGTGGGCGGGATCAGTTTCGCCCACTGACCATGCAGAGGAGGAGCGTCGCGGAGGAGGAGACAGCAGCGAGGGACATCGCCGCTGCCTCAGGTAAGTGACTGAAGGGGTTTTCCGGGGATTGGTGGGTGGGAGGGAGAGGGACCCTCCAGTGCCAGGAAAACGGATCGTTTTCCTGGCACTGGACATTCCATTTAACTTAATGGTACTCATTTGATAGACCTGGGAAAGATGAAAGGCTACATTGTTCTACTGGGATTTAACCCTGTGACATAGAGGTTTAAACATCCAATACTGGGGCAAACAGTATTCTTTTTTTAATGTACATTGATTATAATTGATAATCTTCATTGGGTGGAATGTACATGTAATAATGAAATTAAAATCATTGCTGATTTACAACAGGCTTCTCTTTGGACTACAACATGGAAAATGTTCTCACTTGCCATCATGTCATAGTCACCATTTTATGTGCGGTGGCAGAAGATCACTGGAAAAAATCTCTCTTCTCAAGTAATGGCAAGATTAAACTATTGTAGCCCATGTACCAGCGTAGCTAAGGGGAGTGGGCCTTGACATTGCTAGGAGACAGGCATATAGTGATGTGGGTTTGTGGCGGGGCCGGACTGGCCCACCGGGATACCGGGAAATTTCCCGATGGGCCGTCGGCACCTGGGGCCGGGCAGACACCTGGGGGAGCTCTTCTGTCTCTGCTCCCCCGCCCTCACGCACAGATTAATGAGACCGGGGCCAGAATATGACGTCATATTCCGGCCCCGGTCTCATTAAGCTGCGCGCAAGGGCGGGGGAGCAGAGACAGAACAGCCAGCTCCCCCAGCGGCCGCCAGCAGACCCACACTGTAATTCTGTCAGTGTGAGTGTATGTGTGTATGTCAGTCTGTGTCATGGTGTGTGTCCGTGTCATGGTGTGTGTCTGTGTCATGGTGTGTCTGTGTGTGTGTCTGTGTCATGGTGTGTGTCTGTGTCATGGTGTGTATCTGTGTCATGGTGTGTGTCTGTGTGTGTGTCTGTGTTATGGTGTCTGTCTGTGTCTGTGTCATGATGTGTGTCTGTGTCAGTTTGTGTCATGGTGTCTGTCTGTGTCATGATGTCTGTCTGTGTCATGGTGTATGTCTGTGCCAGTCTGTGTCATGGTGTGTGTTTCTGTGTCATGGTGTGCCTGTGTCAGTCTGTGTCATGGTGTGTGTCTGTGTCATGGTGTGTGTCATGGTGTGTCTGTGTCATGGTGTGTGTCTGTGTCTGTTTCATGGTGTGTGTCTGTGTCATGGTGTGTCTGTGTCATGGTGTGTGTCTGTGCCGGTGTCATGGTGTGTGTCTGTGTCTGTGTCATGGTGTGTCTGTGTGTGTGTCTGTCTGTGTCTGTGTCATGGTGTGTGTCTGTGTCAGTCTTTGTCATGGTGTGTGTGTCTGTGTCATGGTGTGTCTGTGTCATGGTGTGTGTGTCTGTGTCATGGTGTGTGTCTGTGTCAGTCTGTGTCATGGTGTGTCTGTGTCAGTCTGTGTCATGGTGTGTGTGTCTGTGTGTGTGTCTGTGTCATGGTGTGGTCCTGTGTCAGTCTGTATCATGGTGTGTCTGTGTCATGGTGTTTGTCTCCATTAGTCTGTGTCATGGTATGTGTGTCTGTGTCATGGTGTGTGTGTGTGTCTGTGTGTATTTAAAAGTGTTTTTACTCACCTTTTTTTCTCCCCACACCGTGCTGTTCTCCCCTCGACTGGCCCTGCCTCTATGGCTGAGATCATCAACCTTGATGATCTCAGCCAATCCCAATCTCTGCCATAGTATTGGCTGCAAAGTCCCTGAATGTAGGTGCTGCACACTGCAATCACACTGTGCAGCACTGACACAGGAAGCACCTCTAGTGACTGTCTGAGTGACTGTCACTAGAGGTGTCACTAGGAAGCAATGTAAACACTGCCATTTCTCGGAAAAGTCAGTGTTTACATTGAAAAGCCTGCAGGGACAGGCTATAGACACCAGAACCACTACATTAAGCTGTGTGTGTGTGTGTGCACCTGCTAGTGAGTGAGCTTGCTTGCGTGTGTGTGTGTGTGTGCCTGCTAGTGAGTGAGTGAGCTTGTGTTTTTATGTCAATGAGCTTATGTATATCAGTGACATTGTTTGTCTATGAGGCTGTGTATCAATGAGCTTGTGTGTGTCAGTGAGATTGTCTATGTCTGCATGTGAGTATGCTTAATGTATAATTAAACGTTTTACTCTGAAAGGACCAATATTATATATTAGAAAAAGAGGGCTGGCATAGATTTTTATAGGGCTGGCATAGATTTTTTTTCCAGGGCTGCTTTGTATCCCCAGTCCGGCCCTGGTGTGTGGGATTGGTTAAAAATAGTATTGTGGGTGGAGTTTCCAGGTCATATATAATGGAGCCATTTTAGGTTAAGGGGACATTTTAATTAAGCTGCACTTACCTGTTGTTGTGACAAGCTTTTGTATAGTGTTTTCCTTTTGTCTCCTTTGCAGTTTTTTCTCAGCTCAGGATGGAAAATTGTCTAGAGGAGTAAGGGCAGCTGTGCAGGAGAGAGGTGTCGAGTGGCTGCAGGGCCACTTAGGTGATGCTTTGCCATCAGGATCTGCCACATTCCCAGCACGAAGGCCCGCTCGGAGAACCAGGCCCCCTCAGAGATTGAACCCCAGCACGGTTCCAGGTACGAGGCGACATCAGAGCCCATCTGGAGACCGTGGCACTGTTGGTGAGGATGTCGGTGGCAAAGAGACCATAAAATCTAAGTGAATTACAGATGGTTATACAATGATAACAATATCTTTGTATAACCATCTGTAAGTCACTTTGATTTTATGGTCTCTGAGGAAGGTCCAAGCGTGTGATGAAACGCGTAAGACCACAACTACTGCTGTTTTACCAATTTTATTTGACCATAAAATCAAAGTGAATTACAGATGGTTATACAAATATAACAATATCTTTGTATAACCATCTGTAATTCACTTAGATTTTATGGTCTCTGAGGAAGTTCCAAGTATGGGGCGAAACGCGCAAGACCACAACTACGGCTGTTTTACCAATTTTATTTGATTTATTTTATACTACCATCCAGTCCTAATTTTCTGCTATCCTGCAGACAGCGGAGAGGGATCCATAGCCCCCCAATTACATCGGGGAGGCACACTTTGAGCACATAATACGTCTACATCTTGTGAGTGCATTTTTGTACAGCACACATTATTTGTTAAAATTGTATTACACTATGTTTTGTCTATGTTCTTTTTAGATTCTACAGCCGTATCCCAAAGTGTTTTTGCTTTTATTCTGGTCTAAAGCTCACTATTTGGGTAATTATCCTTGGGAGGCTGTCCACTTGATTTACCTGATAAGTATATTGCACACTTATTTCTGTCTCTGCCTCTTCTCCCTAACCCCTCTCTTTTGGTGTTCCCCAAGGTTCTGTCCATTATTGTTCTCAGTCTACACTGCCTCCCTTGGTAAACTCATCAGCTCATTCCATTATCATTTATATGCAGATGACACACACATCTACCTGTCCTCTCCTGATCTTTCTCCGCCCATCTTGACTCGTGTCTCTGACTGCCTCTCTGCGATTTACAACTGGATGGCTGCTCTCTTCCTTAAACTCGAGCTGTCCAAAATAGAACTTCTGGTCTTCCCTCCCTCAAGTGTTGCTACTCCAGTGTCTGTCTCCCTCCAAGTCAACAACGTCACCATCACCTCTACCTCACAGGCTCGCTGCCTAGATGTTCTCTTTGACTCCAACCTCTCCTTCACCCCTCATGTCCATCCACCCCTATTTAACATCAGACACAGCTTAGGTGCTGGTCCATGCCATTGTTGTTTCTCAACTTGTCTACTGCAATCCCCTTCTCAGTGGTCTTACTTGTTCCCAGATTGCACCGCTGCAATCTATAATGAATATGGTGGCGAGGTTAATCTTCCTGTCCGCCCGCACCTCCCACGCCTCCACCCTCTGTCAGTCCCTACATTGGCTTACATTGGCTTAAAATTAGATAAAGGGCTCAATTTAAGATTCTGGTACTTGCTTATAAGTCCCTACATAATGCTGCTCCAGCCTACCTATCCTCCCTAGTACACAAGTATGTCCCGTCGAGGCTGTGACAAAAGCCACTTCGCCACTGGGCTTTGGAGGGGACTACTTGCCAGCCTTTTACACTGTAATTATGGCCCCTTTAATTTATTGTGGTTAAGAGACCCTATTTGTGGCTATTGGGACTTTAAACAATGGTTCTTCGAACTCCCAATCAGTCGAAGTGGCCGCCATTCGACATTTGAACACATGGTGGTGGCCATCTTGTTCTCATGGACCAAAACTGCGAATATACTTCAGGGGACTTAGCCGCAAATGCCCTGGAACTATTTTCGGCATGAAAACCTTGTGGTTCCCGGTCGGTCCTCCAGCATCACTTAGCCGCAATTCTATGGAACTGTTTTGGGCACTTCTGGTACTTTATAAAAACGTGTGTTTTTTTTCTGCCTGGGGATAATTAAGTAAATGCATTATCTGCCTTAATTATATCACAGGCAGAAGGGAGGGATTGTGTCCTGTATGTGGGAGTGTCATTCATTGTCACATTGTTTTTATTGGCTTGTACACTTTGTGTCCCTGTGCCCAACAAGGTCCACCTGGGCGTCAACTTTGTTGGGAAACCTGCATAAAAAGCCAGCTGTGGCTTCCATTAAACACACTTCTTACTTGCAGCCTCGCCTCATGTTGTAGAGAAAAGCTATAATCACTACAGGGATTGCTATAATCATTATACTCCCTTGGATTCTACTAGCTCTTGTAAGAGCTCTTCAGCGGATCCTGCTATAATTTCTTGGAGGAGAGGGTTACCCAATGGAACCTGGAGCCTTTTGTAGATCCAGGGTGGGCAGAAGATGGAGAGACCCCAACTAAGCTGCGGTAGTTGTGAGGTTTGAAGTGCTTATGGTATCTGGTGCGGTGCTGATGGTCCTTGGTGTGCACTAGGAGCATCCGTCGGCAGAGGTACCCAGTCGAGGTACAGGAAGCTCCGTCTCCTACATCTGATGCTTGCCTCCAAGACGTCTCCAGGGCTGCACCTTTTCTGTGGAACTCCCTTCCCTTCTCCATTAGATTTTCACCCACTCCACTCCTTCAAAAAAATCTTTGAAAACAGACTTCTTCAGGAAACCATATAATTTAAACTGTAAGCGGGTTTTCATTCCCCTTCTCCCCCCCATGACTCCTCTCCAGGCCCGGACTGGCCATCGGGCACACCGGGCAAATGCCCGGTGGGCCGCGGTGGCCATGGGCCGAGGCCGGCAGGGGAGGTCCCAGGACCTCCCCTGCCAGTTAATTCAGGGCCGGCACTATCCGAGCCCTGGCCCGCTGTGTGCCATGAAGGGCCGGTGAGGAGATCAAAGATCTCCCTCACCGGCCCACTTTAATAGACCTGCGGCTGGGGAGGGAGGGAGAGGACCCGGCGGAGCTCTATCTTGCAGCTCCGCCGGGTTCCTCTCGCGAGATCCGGTGCGTTGCCATGGCAACGACCGGATCTCGCGAGAGTGAACTCTAGCCCGCAGGCTAGAGTTCACTCACCCACTGGATCACCAGGGATGGTGGGCGACTGCCGGTCCCCCCCCACCTCTCCATGGTACCACCATGCCGGTCCCCCCCTCCCAGGGTAAAGGTAAGAAGGGAGGGGGGGACATAATGCCTTATTATTAGTTTGTTTTTGTTTTTTACTACCCCCAACACAAAATCCCTTTTAACATGCACACACATCACACACAGCACTCTCACACACAGCACACACACACATCACACACAGCACTCTCACACAGCACACACATCACACACAGCACTCTCACACACAGCACTCACACACACATCACTCACACACACATCACTCTCACACACATCACTCTCACACACAGCACTCACACACATCACACACAGCACTCTCACACACAGCACTCTCACACACAGCATCCATCACACACACATACTGCACCCTTCACATACACACTACACCCCTCACAGACACCCACTGCACCCCTCACACATACACACAGATCCCCAACACACACACACACACACTACCTCCAAACATATTTATATTATATATATATATATATATATATATATATACACACAGCACTCACACACAGCACTCTCACACACAGCACACACAGCACTCTCACACACATGCACTCTCACACACATCTCACACTCAGCAGTCTCACACTCAGCAGTCTCACACTCAGCAGTCTCACACACATCACACTCAACACCCACACACACAAATCACACTCAGCACCCACACACACAAATCACACACAGCACCCTCACACACAAATCACACGCACTGCACCTTTAAACACATCACACACAACACCCTCACACACATGCACAGCATCCTCACGCACAGCACCCTCACACACAGCTCCCTCACACACAGCACCCTCACACACAGCACCCTCACACACATCACACACAGCACCACTCAAACACGTTGATTTATATGCGTGTTATTTAATATATATATTTTTTTGATTTACCAAATCCATTGAGTGCTCTCAATTTGTTCTGTATATATATAATATAAATATGTTTGGAAGTATTGTGTGTGTGTTGGGGTTCTGTGTGTATGTGTGAGGGGTGCAGGGGGTGTAGTGTGTATGTGAAGAGTGCAGTATGTGAGTGTGATGGATGCTGTGTTTGAGTGGTGCTGTGTGTGATGTGTGTGACCGCTAGACGGTCGAAACGTTGATTTATATGCGTGTTATTTAATATATATTTTTTTTTATTTACCAAATCCATTGAGTGCTCTCAATTTGTTCTGTTTATATTACTGCTCAGAGAAGCACCTGGTAGTTGCTATTGAAATTATTTTTGTTTTGGATGAGTGCCAGAAATTGTTGTTATATATATATATATATATATATATATATATACACACACACTACAGCACCCCTCACACACATACTGCACCCCTAAACACATTACATTCCAGACACACACTAGATCCCTTACCCAAATCTGGATCATATACACACACTAGATCCCTATATACACTCTGATTCCGTTATATACACACACTAGACTCCTGTATACACACACACACACTACATTCCTAACATACACACTCTGGATCCCTTATACATACACTAGATTAATTGTAAACAAACACATGCTACACCCCTAAACACACACTCTCTACAACCCCTACAAACACTACATCACCTATATACACACACACACACACACACTATAGCCTGTATGCACACACTTACTACATCCCCCATACACACACATTCTCTACAGCCCCTAGCCATATATGCATTACATTACACCACAAACACAACACGACTAAAACCGACCTTAATACACAATACCACACCGCAATCAGCTCACTCTACACACACAATACCACAAGCAGGGTCCAAACACACGCACAATACTCTTTCCTGGCCCTTTTGTCTCCTGGTATCCATTTATAGAGACACCAGAGACAAGTTGCAAGGAAACACAGTGCAAGCATGTTATTAAATTTGCTTGCACTGTGCAGAACAAATACAGGGCATTTTTTCTCATGCTAGAGCTCTTTAGCAGAGCTCTGCCCTGAAAGAGCATTGACCCAACGCTCACTTTGAGAGAGGGCGTGTTTGTCATTGGTGATGACGAAACACTTCCTCTCTGCCCCGCCCCCTTAGTGGGCCGCTGTGCTAAAAAAATGCCCGGGCCGAATTTTTCTCCCAGTCCGGCCCTGCTCCTCTCCTGCAACTGTCAGAAATAACCCAAGTTCTCAGTGAATATTTTTTTAGCAACCTATTTCATTACCCCTACTTATACTCTTTGTGTCACTGTACCCCACTCCCTCTAGCATGTAAGCTCATTGAGCAGGGCCCTCAACCACTCTGTTCCTGTGCGTCCATTTGTCTAGTTACAATTATGTGTCTGTTAGTCCACCCATTGTACAGCGCTACGGAATTTGCTGGTGCTATATAAATAATAAAATAATAATGTAATTCCCTCAGCAGGGTAATCAATATTGCTGGTGCTCAAGCCTACTTGTTTTTTTTCTAAAAATGTTTTAGATTTTAATGCTTTAACTCTGGACATGGTTAGCAGGCAGTGGGGGCTTAAGTTCACTTTTAAAATTACAGCACACTAAAGAGTATTTTTTTTTTTTTTTTTTTTGCAGCTAGCAGTTCCAGTTAATTAACACATGTAACCATTAAGTCAACTGAAATCAATTGAACATCGAAGATAAGCAGCTAGTATGCTTCGTAAGTCATTTAATCACACACATTTCAACCAGTAAATTACACTATAGCCAAGTAGCAACCGTACACTGTGCAAACCCTGGAATACAGTTATCCCATGTCTGCGCACAAACTAGAAACCAAGAGCTGGATTTCCTTGTAGGCACATGCCTGATGGGGGCATCTACTCTGCCTTAAAGTGGGGGGTGGGAGGGGGGGAGGAAAGTGACTGCACACATTGGTCAGAAATACCTCATAATAAGTGAGTACTTAAAACAGTGTCTTTGGACTGTAACATGGTGACTTCAAACCTCTGATATTTGACATTTGTCCTAATCATGTACTGGTGGGAGGAGAAAAGGATACCGACTAGCACTACGCATAGGAAAGGGTTCATTATTAGCAAAAAAACTAAATAGAAGTTGCTTCCAGGCTACTGCTGCTACATCCGGATTGCTTTCACCTTTTGGTATGTCGGTGGGAGGGTGGCATTTTTGTGACCATGTGTCTTTCCATGGGGTATACTATTTCATGCTTCTACTTTTAGGCATTTAGCTCCTTTTTGGAGTGGGTTATTAGAGAAGTATCAGACACGGAATCAATAATTCACTATCGTGATGATTTTCTGTGTGTTTGCCTGTCCAACTCCTCTCTATGCCTTACCCTGTTGCAGACCATTGAAAACATTATGTACCGTTTTAATGTCCTCTGTGGATATAGAATACTGCCTTCACGGCAAAGTTATAGAACTAAGTTTGCTTGTAGCAAAATGCTGGCTTTCTGTAAGGTCCAGCTAAGGCAGTTGCAGTCCCTGTTGTGCAAATTCCATTTTGCCTGTAGAGTCATACCTATGCGCTGGATATTTTGCTGTTGCTTGTCCTTAGCAACAGCAAGAATACATTCCCACCACAATTTTATACTTTTGACCACAGGGTAGACCTGGTGGTGTGAGACCATTCTTACAGACCTACAATGGGTGTTTGTAGCAGAATGGACTTCGCCACAGTACCTTCCTTTTGCTAAGGGCTGTCCACCCACCCTATTTGTGCCCTGTTGGTTACATGAGGAAACAAGTAACACTGTAATATTAGCTCTCGTTCTTCTGGTTGTTCTGTAAGAATCCTATTTCAACTATTTTACACCATACTGTGCGACAACCAAACAAACTACCGAACAACCAGGCCACCCAGGAGAGGAGCGTGGCATCAATGGACCTCCCCAACTGTATTCACACTACTTTAATTGCCAACCGCACAAACTAACTACGTGTTCCCTGGGTGGCCCCAGCGGTGTTTGGTCGTCGAGTGTCTGGAACCCAAATCAGACAAGCATGAATACTGCATAGACTTCCATCCTCGCATAAGTTCGTGGGAACTCAAGGGAACAGAGCAGCGTTCGGTTAAAAGAACCATACGAACGGGGGAAATTAAACGAACAAAGACATAAAACATTCTGTTGTATATTTTCATGTATTTCAACTTCCCGAATGGAGACCGACCGCACACCCAAACCTCATGGAACTATTCTCGGCTTACACCTCGTGGCGATCGGTAAAACTAAGACCTCCGTAAAACTTTTGAACCCCTGAACCGATCTGGGTGATTTTTCAGTATGTTGTTCCACAAGATTGGGGCTATTAGGGGATGTTGGAATTATGAATGTAGGATTTGTTTTGGGGGTGTTTTCATAAAAGTGTGAAAAGTGTGATTTTTCTGTTTTGGGATAATTGAGTTAATACAGTAAGTAACTCAATTATCCCCTGAGCAGAGGGGAGGGATTGTATACAGTGTATGGGAGTGTCTTAACTCTGTTTTTACTGGTTGATGTATATATTTATCGGTGCCCCACAAGGTCCACCTGGGTGGTAACCTTTGGGGCAATACCTGCAGAAGAAGCCAGCCTGGCCATTAAAGGATCAGTTCTGCTCCTATCAGTGATCAGTGTCGTCCAGTTATTGGGAAGGGTGATGGGATATTTGTGTATCATCTTGTATTCATGCCTGCTGTCTTGAAGTTTCCAGCTTGTTCCTGAACAGCTATTGGAGTAACCAGCGGAGAAGAAGCCCTGCTACCACTGCTCTCCGCTACAGTGTTCCCAGATCCTAGACAAGGTGGTAACTAACAAGGAGTTAAACCTCAGGACAGACACTTCGGTTTTGGTGAATACGGGGTGTTTTTTACCGGAAAGTAGTGTTGGGGCTTGTGGCCCGAGAGATAGTTTCAGTCAGGCCTAAGTAGGAATTTGGCCTTCTTGGAACTGCTACCGATTGTGTCTATATTCATATGGGCACCATTCCTGGAGAACAAGAATGTCATACCAGAATTTGACAATCTGTAGGTTGTGCAGGCCATTTAATAAAGTTTCAGCCTCTTCTCCCCTGGTAATTTGGCTGCTTTGGTCCTTCTCGGTTTACATCGCCATCTGTTTGTTAAAACTGTCCATGTTCCTGGGATTCGGATTGACATGGCCGATTCTTTGCCTCAACTGTAATGTGACAGTTTTTGGCTGTTTGCTCCCTTTAACAATAGTCTTTGGGATTGCTTGACCCCTTGTTAATTGGGAAATGTGACTCAGAGAACACCCCCCTTTTCATTCAGATAATAAGGAAGCTCCCAATAAAAGTCAGGTCTCAGCAGGTCTTCCCTAACTTAACTAATTCAGCTCATTGACACACACACACACACACACGCTCACTACAGAAAAGCACACACACATGCTCACTACACTAGAATTTCCCTGACACACACAAACTTATTAAAGACAAGCTCTGTCACACACGGTCACCACAGACAAGCTCACTGATGCACACATGTTCACTACAGACAAGCTCACTGATGCACACACGCTCACTACAGACAAACTCACTAAAGACAAGCTCACTACAGACCAGCTCACTGACACACACTATAATAAACTGAGGTCTTGATTTGAGAACCAAATGGTGGATAAATAACCCTATCAGCGTACTGCAAAATGTATTCATAATGTCTATATCATATATATATATATATATATATATATATATATATATATATATATATATATATAAATATATATTGCAGTGCACTGATTTGACCATAATCTGTAACCTAATTCGTTTGGCTAAACCATTATCGTTGTCCAAAATTCTGTCAAGTCAAAACACCACAAGTGCGTTGACAAATTTTGGTTTTATTTGCAGATAAAATTAGGTCATCAAAACCAGGTGCGTACCTTGGGCATTTGCCACCTGGGGCGGTTCCTGTGTGTGGGTCCCCCTGTCCAACTTTCAAATATAAAAGACAATGGCACATTTTTTTAAAACAATTTTTAAAATGCATTGCACAAATTTGTAAACTTTCTAAAACCCCTGTCCTGTCCCCCTTCTACAAAACCCTGCCCATCTAATACAGACTCCAGTCTTCACTCACATTGATGAAACTCTACAAATCAAAATGCTGCTCCCAGCTGCTGCTGCTACTGTCGTGGGGCCGCCTGCTCCTAGAGTCAGAGCGGATCCTTCTGCTACTGCTGGAACTCCATGAACGCGGACAGCTGGTGCACGTTGACGTCACATTGCTGTGACGTTGCGCGCCTCCACACTCCTCCCACTGCTCCTCCAAATAGTGCTGCCTGGCCACAGCCCTTGCATCTCGCGGTATAATAATGTATGGGTCATGGAACCCAGGGCGGACCTCCCCACCCTTAGTGTGATGATGTGTCATTTTGTTTGTGACATCTCTAATGTTAATTGTTTAACCGCACTGTTATACCTTAAATAGTTATTGTGTTGGTTCACTTTAAATCTTGTCATGTAACCCAGAATAGGAAATAGGTGACAGGATATAGTTGTGAGGTGAAGACTCGGAATAAAGAGATCCTGGTTAAGCTTCCAATCCTCTCTCAGTGTCTTATGTCAATTCAACACACTTAGTACGCAACTGTATACATATACTGTCAAATACAGCAACAAGAACACTGTCCCAGGCACATAGTCACTCGTACACAGTTACGTTACAGGCACAGGCACGCATACACTTACAGGCAGACAGTCGCACAAACACAAAGTTAAAGGTAGACAGTCACACACACACATACACACACACAGTTACAGGCAGACAGTGTCTCACAAACACACACACAGTTACTGGCAGACAGTGACACATGCACACAGTTGCAGGCAGACAGTCACAGTCACACACACACACACACACACAGTTACCAGTTACAGGCAGACAGTTTCACTGACGCACACACACACAACACTCTCTCTTTCACTTACTGACAGTATGGGCTAGAGAAGGAGTGGATTCATTGAAGCTCCTGGAGTCTATAAGTTAGGGAAGCAGGAATTCCTACCTGCTTCCCCTAGATGTGCAGAAGTAACAACAGCTGTGGGTTGAGGCTGTGTTTAGCTCCACCCACTGCCGATTTAACTTCAACCCAATGTTGCTTTAGCTCCGCCCCCTCCGTCCTTACTTGTGTGCTGCCTGCCCCTGCGTGTGTGAGCTGTGTCTGTCACCTGGCGCCACAGCTGCCATGGCGCCCTGTGCACATACAAACCTATCTTTTTTTAGATGACAGGTAAAACAGGATTTACAATGTTACTAATATTATTATTGGAAATTATAATGGAATCACTACATGGAAATTACAGTTTAAATTAACACTGCGGCTGAAAATTATTCAGCCTTTGAGCAAGTGCTATTTTTTCAAACTTACAATTCAGCAAGATTTTGCTTAGTTCCACTTTGATGCAACATCAATGTGAAAGTATGTAGTAAAAGACTGACTTCATATTGCTAACATTAAAATAGCTTTAAGGTTAAAAATTATACAGAAGAAAGTTCACACAGTTATCCATTTTAAAATGCATTGATTATTTTAACCAATTTTTTAAAAATAATTTTTAATGGGGTAGGTTTGACATTTTTAAAACAAACAGAGAACTTGCAGTGTGATATAGGCGCTTATTGAATTGTATATAATATAGTGATATTGAGATAATATAATATAGCAGCTAAAAAACACTCTGTGAGCACTCCAAAAAACCCACCATAAGAAAAATGTATTTAACAAACGCTCAACGTTTAAGTGATATTCCCACTGATAACATAAAGTGCAAGCGCAGCATTTTAACCAATAGGGACTTACCCCTTATACAATGTGTGGTTTTAAATTGATGTGCATCAAGTAGAAAAATAGAAAAGGGATATAAAGTTCATTATTGTAAAACCTAAGAATTTATAAGAGTGAGTGAAAATTAACTCACAAAGATTAGAGCCTTTTCAGGGTATAGGCTCTAAACTCAAGGATATTTATGCCTTAAGGTGGCATACACAACCTCTCTTCAATGTATCAATTGGTCAGTCACTCCAAGTGGAATATGCAGAGAGAATAAAAACAAACAAAATACTTCTTGGTGCAGTATTTGATATATGCCGTATATACTCTAGTATAAGTCGACCCGAATATAAGTCGAGGCCCCTAATTTTACCCCAAAAAACTGGGAAAACGTATTGACTTCCTGCGCTCACTCCCATCACTGAGACAGAATTAGGGATTAAGGAGAGAGCGCAGGTAACTTGTTTTTCTTTGGTTTTTACTATATATTGGGGCTGATGTGTACTGTAGTCATTTGCAGCCGCCCAGTGATGGGAGTGAGCGCAGGACTTATCTTTCTGCATTTGTATCCATTTTTTGTATCACTCAGCCTTGTTACAATGCAGCCGCCCATCCCATGTGTTCCCTATTAAGGGTTAATAAGGTATAGGGGTGTATATAAAAAATACCCCTTTCTGTCTCAGTAGAGATTTTTGCCAGAGGCTCAAGGAAGCAAGGTGAATGGTTAGAGTTAGGACCCACCTAGGGGGGTCTGCCTTGACGTTGACAAGTGGGCTCATCCTCTCATGGCCATTGGAGGTAACTAAAAAAACCTCCATTTGTTAAAAAATACATAGGGATTAAGGAGAGAGCCCAGGTAACTTGATTTTCGTCGGAGGAGAAGGAAGCTGACAGGAGCTGCAGGAAAGGTAAGTTACAGCTCGCTGCCAGCCCCCAACAGGACCGCCGGGCTTGTAATGAGCCTGGCTGTCCTGGTCTGTATTATGGCAATGTAAGTTGCCATAATACAGACATTGACTCGAGTATAAGATGAGATGGGGTTTTTCAGCACAAAAAAATTCTTATACTCGAGTATATACGGTAAGTGAAGAAAGTGGCACATCAAAATCAAAACTGCTCACCTGGTTTGGAACCTTTTAGAAACTGGCTCCAAGTTAAATAGCTTTGTGTCTATTACGTGGGGTAGACACTTCCCCTACCAGGAACTCAAATGAACAATCCGGGAGGAGGTACTCTCCTCTCCTTCTAACTTCCAAGAAGTGTTGTAACTAGGCTTTTTCAATCAGTAGTGTTGTAGTTACCAGTTCCTTTTTATATATGCGAGCTGATCCTGCCTTCCATACACCTCGTCAAACTATCCGCCTCTTAACCTGGTGTGGCTTGATTTGCGAGCGGTGTCTGTGTGCTTCCACCAAGTTCCTGTTTCCGGGAGGGACGCGTGTGTCTTCTCACATTACGTCACTTCCGGCCTCGCCTCGGGAACTACTACTCCCATGGTGCTTTGTGTCAATATGGTGCCTTGTGTCAACATGGTGCCGTGTGCCCCATAATGCCTAGTTTATGTTCCCCTCTGTCCCATTGCCTGCCTCACATATTTATCTTAACAGCACTCCATTCAGCACACCACAATATTTCTTTGTAGAATGCAACAGCAATTTGAAGTGCAATATGCAGTAGAGATTCTTGGTGCAGACCGAACAACTGTACTTGCTCTATCTGCTATTTAGAATCATGCTTTTTCTATTGGTTCTTTGGTACGTTTAAACCAGAAATTACAACTCCAACTGGTTCTTCTTAAAATTTAAATTACTTAAACTGTTATTCAAGCAATTACTTAAACAATTACTTAAACTATTAGTCTAGATCTGTGTTTCTCAACTTTTTATGGAGAAGTACCCCTATAAGTCTACAAAAATTCCTAAGTACCCCTTGTGGCGAACGTTACCTCACCACGGGCTCCTGGAGGAGCCTGCTTGCCAGCCTCCTGCCTCAGGACTATGGGCCCAGCAGAAAGAACTGTAAAATGCATTTTAAATTGCTTGATTCTTGGAATTTTCCTATAGCGTTTGGGAACCGAACAACCGCACGAACCAGGGACCACCCGTGTGCTTGTTAAGCCCAATTGACACTTTGTGGTGATTTCCACTGCAGTGCTCTATTTGTTCGTCTGGGTGGCCGCCGTTTGTATGAACGACCATGAGGTGGTAGCCATCTTGTTCCCGTGAATGCAGGCAGCGGTGATTGGGGCTTTGAGCTCCTGGAACTAAAATTGGACACTAAAACTCCCGAAAACCACTGGACTTCCAGAATCTCTGTCCCTGAATTTTGTATTTCATTATGAGTTCCTTGGTTTGTTCGGTGGTTTTAACTTCTCCTATGAACATTCTGATCTTGTAAGAAAAATCTAACTAATTACCGAATGACCGACTACCCAGTAGTGGAGTGTGCTGCCTATTGACCATTTTAACCTTTCTAACACTTTGGGAAACCACAAACACCTCAGCGTTCTGAGTGGTCAGCTGGGTGGTCATCGTTCGTATGCACGAACACGTGGCAGTGGCCATCTTAAACTGTCGAATGGCCAGCGGTGTTTTGTCGTTGAGTTTATGGAACTATTTTCGGGCACTCGACTGCACAAACATCGCTGGGACTTCCAGACTTTCAGTAATTCGTTTTTCCTTTATACGAAAGCAGCGTCGCCCAGTACATTGAAACATACGAACAAGAGACACTGGGGAATCATAGACATGAATAGTTATTTTGATGTGTTTTCATATTCTCGAAATAGACTGGCCGACCCAGCTGAATTCATGGAACTATTCTGGGCAGTAGCCTTGTGGGTGGACTGGTAGAAATGTGACCTCCAGCTAACTTTTGAACCCCTGTTTTTTAAGTATGTTGTTCCCCCAGATCGGGGCTATTAGGGAATGTATGTTTTATGGGGTTCTCTTATGTTTTTGGGGTGTTTTCAAAAATGTGTAAAAACTTGTATTTTTTATTTGGAAATAATTGAGTTGATACAGTAATTAACTCAATTATCTCCCAAGCAGAGAGGAGGGATTGTGTACACTGTATGGGAGTGTCTGAATGTAAAACTCTGTTTTTATTGGATTGTTAATCTTATGTCCCTGTGCCCAACAATGTCCACCTGGGTGGAACTCTTGTTGGGAAACCTACATAAAAAGCCAACGTGCTTTTTAAAATTTAGTTCTTGATTTACCCTCAACACAGAGCCTCGTCTCGTGCTTGAAAGGGAAAAGCGATACCAGCGATAATCCCTGCTCTTTGGATAGCTCTTTGGAGTATTATAATCACTAGCTCTTCTAAGAGCTATTCCTGTTCTGCTCTACAGCCTCCCTCTCAAAACAGGGGAGAGAGGACATCTCTCGTGGTGGCGAAAACCCCTCACTCTATCGGGGTGACCGCTACAATGTGTTTTTCATATTTAGTATTTTATGCTGAGTCACAGAGACACTGTATTTTGTGGCACATTATCGTGTGTTTTGGGGTGTCACTGTGCTCAGATTTTGTATATAAGTGAGCTATTTGGCTGGAATAAACAGACTACTCCCAGCATTAAGCCTCGGCTCATATGTGGGGGGAACAGCTATACTGCTCTAATCACTGGCTATACTGCGATCAGGGCCGGCGCGTCCATAAGGCGGCACAGGCAGCCGCCTTTGAGGCGCCAGAGCAGGGGGGGCGCAAAAATCCGAATCCCCTGCCTCTGGCTGGAGACTCGGATTTGTAATCTCCCCTCTCTCCCTGCAGCCAGCACACAGCAGGAGCAGGGCAGCGAAGTCAGCCGTCCTCCTCTGATGATATCTGAAGGGGGTGGGACTTCTACTGCTCCCAGACTCCCCAGCTGTCCTGACTGCAGCTCCAGCCTCCCAGCCGACCACCAGGGGGTAAGGTTCTCCCTCCTGGCCCAAGGTAAGCCTCTGGGAGGGGAAGGGGGTGGGGGAAGAACTTGTAGCATTTTTTTTTAAATCAAAACGGTTTGTTTTTTTCCAGCCCCTTTCTACAGCCCTTGCCCCCACCATACTCCTCCTGCCCCCACCATACTCCCCCTGCCCCCACCATACTCCCCCTGCCACCACCATACTCCCCCTGCCCCACCATACTCCACCTGCCCCCACCATACTCCACCTGCCCCCACCATACTCCCCCCTGCCCCCACCATACTCCCCCCTGCCCCCACTATACGGCCCCTGCCCCCACTATACGGCCCCTGCCCCCACTATACTATCCCTGCCCCCACTATACTATCCCTGCCCCACCATACTCCCCCTGCCCCCACCATACTCCCCCCTGCCCCCACCATACTCCCCCTGCCCCCACCATACTCCCCCTGCCCCCACCATACTCCCCCCTGCCCCCACCATACTCCCCCCTGCCCCACCATACTCCCCCCTGCCCCCACCATACTACCCCTGCCCCTTAACAGCCCCTCTATAGCCCATGCCCCCACTCTACTGCCCCATGTGCCCCTCTCCACCACTTCTATTTCCCTCTATAGACCCTGCCCCCACCATACTGCCCATGTCCCCTCTACATCCCTCTATAGCCCCTGCCCCACCATACTGCCCCATGTGCCCCTCTACAGCACCTCTATAGCCCCTGCCCCCACCATACTGACCCTGTCCTCCTCTACTGCCCCTGTGCCACTCTACAGCACCTCTATTTCCCTCTACAGCCCCTCTTTCCCTCTAAAGCCTCTGCCCCACCATACTGCCCATGCGCCCCCTATACAGCCCATGCCCCCCACTACAGCCCCTGTCCCCACTATACTGCCCATGCCCCCCTATTGCTTTTGTGCCCCCCTCTTTATCCCCTGTGCCTCCTCTATTTCCCTCTACAGTCCCTGCCCCCTGCTGTCTGCCCCCCTTTCACACGCCTCTACTGCCCCTGTCTCCTCCCTCTACTTCCTCTACCCGCCTCAACAGCCCCTGTCTCCCCCTCTACTTCCCAACTACCCCCTACCATACTGTCCCTGTGACACCACTTTATTGCCTCAGTGTCCCTCGTTACAGCCTGTGCCCACACCATACTGCCCCTGTGTCCCCCTCTACTGCCCGTTTCCAACCACCTTGCCCCTTTGCTCCCACCACAGCCCCTATACTCCCTTCTACAGCCTCTAACTCCCTTACTTCACATCCCTTCCACTCCCTTTTACCCCATAACTCCAGTACAGCCCCTATTCCCTTACTACAGTCCTTACCCCCACCACAGCCCCTCTCCCCCAATTGCTGCCCATATCCCCCACTACAGCCCCTGTTCCCACTTGCAGCCATCAACCTACTTCAGTCCCTAACCACCCCCTACTACAGCCCCAATTCCCCACTACATTTCCTAAGCCCCCAATTACAGCCCCTAACTCTCAACTACAGCCCCTGTCCCCCTACTACAGCCCTTAACTCCTTAATTAGAGCCCCTATTACCCCACTAAAACTCACTACTCCCCCCCCCCCCACCCAAGATTAGGTTCTGGATCTGCCCCTGCTCTGTATACCTGTCTGCATGTCTCTGTATGACTATGTCTGTCTGTGTCTGTATGTCTCTATATGACTGTGTCCGTGTGTTTCTGAATGTCCCTGTATGCCTGTATCTGTATGTCTCTGTATGACCGTATCCATATGTCTCTGTATGCCTTGTTCTGTATATCTTTGTGTGACTGTCTGTGTATATATGTCCCTGCATGCCTGTGTAAGTATGTCTCTGCATGCCTGTATGCCTTGTTCTGTATGTCTCTGTATGCCTGCATCTTCATGTCTCTGTATGTCTGTGTTTGTATAACTGTCTTTATTTATCTATATGCCAGTGTCTGCATGTCTTTGTGTGTGTGTCTGTATGACTGTATGTCTGTGTACCTGTATGTGTTGATTGTATGACTGTGTGCCTGTATGGCTGTGTTTGTTTGATTGTGTGCCTGCATATTTCTGTGACTATGCCTGTATGTGTGTGTGTAGCTGTATATCTATGTCTATATGGCTTGGGAGGGAAAAGTTACACAAGGGAGCCTGAGGGGAAGAGGGACACACAAAAAACAGGCCGAGGGGAGAGACCCACAGAAAAGGGCTGTGGGAGAGAAAGACACACAAAGGGGCTGGGGGGGGGAAGGAGATACACATGGGGGTTGTAAGAGACATACAAGGGGGTGTAAGACACACTAAAGGGGGGTACAATACACTACATGGGGATTTCAAAAGGCTGGATATGAGACACCGCTAAAGATACATCTTATTCGTGTGTGGGGGGGCGGCAAAATTCATCTTCGCCTGTGTAGCCAAAAATCCTTGCACCGGCCCTGACTGCGATACACTAGGAGCCGGATCCAGGTGTTGGTTCAGGGTGAGAAGGGACAACGAGACCCCAGCCAAACTGCGGCAGCTAAGGGGGCTACAGTGCTTATGGTGTCCAGTGCAGTGCTTATGGTACTTGGTAACTACTAGAAGCGCGATTGGCAGAGATACCCAGTCGGGTTGCCAGGCGGTCCACCAAACCACTGTCTCGAGAAAGTGATTTCTATTGATTTAAATTCCAAATTAAACATGTTTAATTCATTTGGGGATATTTGGGGATGTATAATATGTGGGGTTATTGTATGTTTTTATTATGTTTTGGTGTTCCTTTGTTTTTATATTTTTGTGTTTGGTTCTCTGTTCCTGGGAGATAATTAGCTTACTGGTCTTAAACTCAATTATCTCCCAGGTCCAGAGATTGTGTTAAATACAATGGATACCCCGTGCTGCAGTCTGTGCATAAAAGGCTAAGTTTGGCTCATTAAAATCAGTTGTACTCCCAGAACTATGTGTCATCTAGTTACTGAGAGGGGAAAGGGCTAATCACTGCTCAGCACCTTGTTCCAGCTCGTGGAGGATTCGGCAGGGAAAGTCCTTGTAAGGACGAGAGCTCCCAGGACTGTGTGTCGCCCAGTCCCTGGGAAGGAATAGAGCTAACTTGACAAAGACTTCTTAGGAGGTCAAAACATCTGCCTGCGGTTTGAACACCTTGAGTGCCTGGAGATTCTCTTTTTGTCTGCTTGATAGTTGTGGGATTGCTGTTCCTGCTCCAGTGCACCAGGTGTTCATTTTTGCAACACAGCAGGTCCACAAGGCAGGCACACACTTTTGGGTAAACCGCATCCAACTTCTTTAAAGGAGCATTTCAAGCGTCATACCCATGCAGCGTACATATATTAAAACAAAAGGATGTCTCTTGCATTATAATATGTACACAACTATATAATCAATAAAGAGAGCTAGACACAAGTGTGTTCCACAATATCATAAGCACATTCAACACCATGCTACCAATTTAAATGGCAGAAAACAGCAGATAATGTTATAAAAAATAACAAGCTGAAAAAAAAAAAAGAGATTTTGGAAGAAAAGTTCCAAGGACATAAAGCATTAGCTAAAGGGAGGACAGGACTTGTTATACATCTAATCCTAAACTGTAAAAGGCCAAATGTAACAACAATATTAGTAAAAAATTGTCAAGTGACTTGCAGAACAAGAACTGAAAGACACAACAAGTCATCAAAACATGTTAAATGTAATTTATGAAATGCTAGTGCCAATGAGATTGCTGGGTAATGTAAATGCTGTTTCTGCTTCAGTGTTCATAAAGGAGGAGGTGAATGGCTTTGAAAAGAAAGTGTATATTGTAGTGAAGGGAGGATAACTAAAGTAATTTGGATTGCACCATAACAGGCTATAAAGAAATTAGACTGCCTGCCACTAGAATGACAAACTGCAGGGCGTAATGTCATCTGTTCAGAAAGTGAAGGAGAGTTTTAATTCAAGAGTACAGTCAGTAAGTGAAAGATCATTAGAAAAGTTCAGAAATGTCATCCTGGAATAATTTACAATATCCTTTTGTTAATGCTCCTGGGAGTCTTTGAACAGAACTCTGTCCAGAATGTGAAATATTGTCTTCCAACTGTTGCCTATTTTGCACTTGCATTCAGATTGCTTAAAAGGCCAAATATCACTACAGTTGGCAATATGATCTTACCAGTTGTCAAATATTGACAAGGGGTGCTAAGTGCACAGGCCAAAAATATGTAAGATAGTTAATTGTGGCACTACCATTAAAAATCTTTGGGCTCTTTAACCCCTTAAGGACCAAACTCCTGGAATAAAAGGGAATCATGACATGTCACACATGTCATGTGTCCTTAAGGGGTTAAAATCTCTCTTTATTAATACATTTAAAAAAGCCTACTGGCTCGGACACCCCAGTCATAGAGATAGACACTCAAATCACACAAAGATACTGGCTGCCAGGTACACACTCACAGACACACAGTCACACAAAGATACTGGCTGCCAGGTACACACTCACAGACACACAGTCACAAAAAAATACTGGCTGCCAGGTACACACTCACAGACACACAAACAGGTACATATATCTAGGCTGACACATACACACAAACACACACTGTCAGGCACCCATTAATCCACCTATAATAATCAAAATATATGTTGGTTTCATACATTGCATAGAGGGATGTGTCATGCACGATCATGCTTACTTCAGTTCTAGACATCAAAAGATGATTGGGAGATGTAAACCAATTTATACTTCTAAGCAGGTTTTTTCCAGACACCTTGACTGTAACGATTGGGGAAGACTGTGTATTTTACCCTTGCTGTGTCTGTGTGAAAGTGGGAGATAGCCTGAATTAATAAATCGAGTGTTATACTAGGTTTAGCTTGCTTCTATATCAGGCTAGATAGTTATTGACAGGGGCACTTGAAACAACTCTGAATTGGAGATAGGAGATTGCCAATTTGTCATTGATTCTAGTGTAGACTAGGTTTAGCTTGCTGCCAGGGACACTTAAAACCACTTTGAGTGTGAGACAGACGATTGAGAATTTGTCATTGATCTTAGTGTAATAAACACAACCTATTGTTGTGTTAGGGTAATACAATATACAATCATTTATATACCAAATTTATTGTAATAAGAAAAACAAACCCACAATCATTAATGTCATATACTAATCACAAAATTAAATTTAGGGAGGGTTGGGACAGAGGTTATGTTTCCCACTCCACCATCAGCAGTAGTGCCATGGCTTTTGAGAGTTTGAAGACCTAAATCATGGAAATTGTTGACACGTCTGCCACCACTGCCTGCACCTACCGCCACTGCTACCACCACTATTAGTAGTATTCAACCTCAGAATAGTAGGATTGTCAGGATGTGCTGCCACTTCTATTTTAACTGTAGCTTCTTCTACCACAGCTAGTTCAACTGTTATACCATCTTGGTGCCACCCACGAGCTATATAAACAAGGTTTACGTTTATGTAGGCTGTAATAACTGGCTGTGTTTTTATTTGGTTGAATAAGTAATATAAGTAATATATATATATATATAGATAGATAGATAGATAGATATTTCTTCTTGGGCCAAATTTGCTCGCCACATTAATATATGTCTATAATAATGAAAAGTACTAATACGCAATCTTTATTAAAAATATGCATTTATTCTACTTCAACAGCAAACAATAATATACTTAACAGATGGTATTTCTTAACGACGTTACAGAGAGTCGTCTTTGTATCAGCAACTCAGGACATCAGAGAGGAGAGCAAAACGGATGGTAGAAGGAAGAGAGCATGGTCCTTTGTCCTTGGCTCTATATAGCCCAAATTACGTCATAACGTTTAGTTTAGACTCAGGCCATATAAGGAAATTCCCCATGTAAAGACCACCTCAAATCTCTTATACAGCAAATTCCAGAGACCTCATTGTACAGAATAGCAAACACCATCTGTTCTGTTTAACATATTAGACAGCCACACCTTAATATGTATTTGAATAGAAACATATAGAATATGCAATATTCTACATAGGCCGTAAAAGAAAAGTACAGTATAAAAAAGTTGCCTGACACTGTCGTCATGCTTGTAGGGCTTCAAAGTAAACAAAAGAGCTAATTATTTTAAGGAGACATGCATATTAAGAAATGTTTGGTAATGGGACTGAAATGGTGAATGTATGCTATTGTACAGCTGCAAAAAACAAATTACGTTATCTTGTTGAGTTTGAAGTGTGTTCTTCACTTTAGCTGAGATCATCAAACTTGATGATCTCAGCCAATTCAATGCTTTTCCAAAGGAAAGCATTGGGAGGCTATTGTGCATGTGTGGCAAAAAAGCTGCACGGCTAATCAGCATCTTCATGGGGAGCGTTCAGCGCCCTCATGCGCTGCCCCTCCCCCATTCTAATACATTGCCCCTAAATCCAATACATTGCCCCTCCCCCATTCTAATACACTGCCCACAAATCTAATACATTGCCCCCGAATCCAATAAATTGCCACTATTTAGTGAGGACTAGAGTACCAAATTAGTGTCCTTAACAGATGACTGCAGACTTCAAACTTTTAGTTCCCAAATAGTATAGAGCAAGCATGTTAAACTCAAAGGCTAACACAAGCTAAATAAACAAGGTTTACGTTTATGGAGGCTGCAAAAAAACCAAAAACTTAGAAACATAGGTAAATTTAGAAAAGTACAGTATAAAAAAGTTGCCTGACACTGTCCTCACGCTCATAGGGCTTCAAAGTAGACAAAAGAGTAAATTATTTTTAGGAGACATGCATTTGCATATAACCAATGTCCAGTCTAACTACCTTGACATATTAAGAAAAGTTTGGTAATGGGACTGAAATGGTGAATGTAGGCTGTTGCACAACTGTAAAAAACAAATGACGTTATCTTGTTAAGTTTGAAGTGTGTTAATCACTTCGGCTGAGATCATCAAACTTGATGATCATCAGACTTGATGATCTCAGGCAATCCAATGCTTTCCCATAGGAAAGCACTGGAAGGCTATTGTGCATATGTGGTAAAAAAGCTGCAAGGCTAATCAGCATCTCCATGGGGAACGTTCAGTGCCTTCATGCAGACCCAGTCTAATACACTGCCCACAAATCCAATACATTGTCCTCAAATCTAATACACTGCCCCCTCCCACTACTCTAATACACTGCTCCTCCCACCAATCTAATACACTGCCCCTCCTCCTTCCACTCTAATTGAATACACTGATCTTCCTCCCAGCACTCTAATTTAATACACTGCTTTCCCTCCCCCTATTTAATACACTGCCCACCTCCCTTCTCCAATTTAATACACTGCTCTCCCCTCAATTTAATACACTGCCCCCCACCCTCCACTCTAATACACTGCCCCCCTTTCTCCCCCAAATTAATACACTGCCCCTCCCTTCTGCAATTTAATATACTGCCCCCCAATTTAATACACTGCCCCCACCTCCACTCTAAAACACGGCCCCTCCTCCCTCCACTCTAATTGAATACACTGACCCTCTTCCCAGCACCCTAATTTAATACACTGGCCTCGACGCAATGGATAGGAGGAGCATCGCGGAGGCGGAGACAGCGGCGAGGGACATCGCTGCTGCCTCAGGTAAGTCACTGAAGGGGTTTTCACCCCTTCAGTAACCGGGGATTGGGGGGTGGGAGGGAGAGGGACCCACCAGTGCCAGGAAAACGGATTGTTTTTTCCTGGCACTGGAGATTTCCTTTAATACAGTGCCCTCCTCACTTCTCCAATTTAATACACTTCCATCCCCCAATTTAATACACTGCCCCACCCTCCACTCTAATACACTGCCCCCTCTCTCCTCAAAATTAATACACTGCCCCCCTCCCACCACTCTAATACACTGCCCCCTACCTCCCCCAAATTAATACTCTGCCCCCTTCCTCAATTTAATGCTGGGACAGATCCCTCTGTCTGAGAACTATCTTGCTATTTCATTTATTTTATGTGTATTCATGGAATTACCTGCCCGTACTCCCCCGTTCATTTATTTCTTAAACTCCCAAACAAAACTAACGAACGGCCGGCCGGCCACCCAGAAGAGAAGTGTGCTGCTGGTTAACCTCTTGGCCTCATTAGAACGTTGTGGTTAACCGCAGACTCCTCTTAATTGAAACCGTATGCTGGGTGGTCGTCGTTCGTATGCCGACCATGAGGCGGCGGTCATCTTAGACGCACAAATGAACAGCGGTGTTCGTCGACAATCTTATAGAACCCAAAACGGACACTTTTTCTCCCGAACACCGCTGAAATCGCCGACCTCCCTTCTTTGTCATCTAGCATACGAACGCCGGTCCGTTCTGGACTTTTATTTCACTAATGGACTTAACCCAGATAGCCATTCGTATACCGAAAGAACAGTGTGAAAGACTTTGGCTCCATGACGATTGAACTGTGTGTATTGGATCTGAGCGCCAGTCAGTAATAATGTGCGCTCAGATTTAGGCTATCTGGGGATACGTTATATGTACTGAATGTATTCGGTAGTTTTCCAGTTATTGATTTTTATGTATTTTTATTGTCTCATGTAAAATGGCGTTTTGCCTCTATCCATGGAGATAATTGAATTTCTTCCCAATTATCTCCCGGATAGAGAGGAGGGGTTTGCTCATACCAAGAGTGTTTATGCCTGAGCCACTGTGATTTGCTACTGTACCATACTTGTCCCAGTCTTCCATCTGGTCCCCGAGGGGAGTGTCCACCAGGTGGGAGACCTGCATAAATACCGGGCATGTAGCCCTCAATAAACCAGATTCCTGTTTTAATACGGAGCTTGGTCTCGTGATTGGGGGGATTGCTACTGTGGAGTATTCTTTTGCCTGTTCCAGGAGAGCAGGGTTTCGTATGATTCTCTGTTCGGTGAATTGAAGTGTTTGTGAGTTGCTGGTGCCATATCAAGGGAAGGAGGATTTCGTATGTTTTTCCGGTTCGCTGAATTGAAGGGTTCGTGAATTGCTATTCTCGTATCAAGGTGAATCCCTTATTCGGTATTAACCCATGATACCCGGGCTATACCGTAACAAATGCATTACCCGTCCCTCCCTCAAATTAATACAGTGCCCCCTCCCTAAAATGAATATACTGCATACTCCCTCCCCAATTTTACACTGTCCCCTCCCTCAAATTAATATACTGCCTCCCCCTCCCATCATTCTAATACACTGCCCCCCTACCTCCCCCCATTAATACACTGCCCCCTCCCCAATTTAATAAAGTGCCCCTGCCTAAAATTAATATACTGCATACTCCCTCACCCAATTTAATACACTGCCCCCTTCCTCCCTCAAACTAATACACTGCCCTCCCCTCCCCAATTTAACATACTACACAGGAAGGTCCCCCAAGCCCCGCTTCCACTACCTTAAGATGTGCCACCTGTACTCCAGTTCCAGCCCTGCTCTTCTTTGCTCTAGCAGGCCAGTTGCTCCTCTGGCACTGTAAGCAGGAGAGAAGGGGGAGGGGGTGGCCTGCGGGAGCACGCAATCTGCCATGGGAGGGAAGACAAGAATCAGGCAAGAAATATATTTTCCTGACTTGCGACAGGTCACAGCCACAATACAAAGTGACCCAAGGGCAGGTGGGCCGCAAGTTTGACATGCTTGGTATAGAGGATACAGCCGTAGATCTACAAAAATAAAAGAACACAATAGTACAACACAGTATTTCAATATAATTTTGCGCACACATAGATTGCACTCACAGAATGTAGATGGGTATAAACGCTTTACGGTGCCTCCTCTTAGAAATGATGGGGAATTCATCCAAATTTCCTCCTCCTCTTGCACCACCACAGCAGCATGAAGGGCAGGACTCAAGATTTGTAAAATAAGATCTGCTTTATTCAATATAACATTTTATAAAAATAATAAATAAAATGTTTGTAATAAAAAATAAAAATATAAATTCTACAATAGGTCCTATGTGTTTCATCCAATAGGACTTCCTCAAGGACCTCTATATTCTTTTAGCAGCAATAAAACGTACAGCAAATTTGTATAATCCCATTAGGTAAAAAAATCAGCATGAGAAAGCTGTTATAATATTTTCAGATATGTGTAATTTCACCTTACTCTTTACAAACTGGTGGAGGTGGCAGTGGCGTGCTAATAGGTGGATGGTCTGCCTGGGGTGCCACTCATTACAGGGGTACATCCACCCTCGTAGAGAGAGACGCAGTTGAACAGCAAGAGGAGGAAAGCAGAGGCACACAATTCTGTGCTGTCAATGTGCTCCATCCTCATGGTGTTCTGAGCGCTATGACACTCTGTGCGGGCGCTGCCACAGCGGTCTGGAGTCTGGATCAGCAGTTATCAGAGAGCAGGTGAAGGAGCAGGGTGAGTGCCTGCTAATATTTTTGTTGTTGTTTAAAAGTGTTTTATGTGCAGGGGTCTTGTAGAGTGGGGAGGGGGCAGGGGTGTTGTGGAGGAGGGGACGGGGTCTTGTAGAGGGGGAGACAGGGGTCTTGTAGACAGGGCAGGGTCTTTGTGAATTCCCACAGTATTAGGGAATTATCTACCAAAAGGCTGAAAGACCTAAATTGGTCTTTCAGCCAAATTTACTAATACTAAGTAAAAATCACTTAGTATTAGTACATTTTGCCTCTACTCGCTATACCGCGAGTAGGGGCATGTCTAGTAAACAGTGAGCAGTCTACCACTTACCAAAGATTCCTAAAAGGCTAACCAACCCTCCAGGGAGACCTATAATTTCAGGGATAGGATCGTTAACTTCGAATCTGTCAGAGTATGTGGACCATTTTCTTCAACCTGCTGTGAGCAAATTAAAATCCTATCTTAGAGATACCACCCAAATTATCCAGATTTTAAGTCATATACAATGGAAAGAGGACTATATTTTGGTTACAGCAGATGGGACCTCATTGTACACTATAATAGAGCATTTACAAGGCTGCGAAGCAGTACAATATAATCTAGCGGTCCACTTAGAGCTACGAAATTACCAAATAAACTATCTGGTGGAGTGTATAGCGTTTATATTAAGCCACAACTTTTTCTGTTCAGAAGGAGAATTCTTTCTGCAAATAGAGGGAACTACCATGGGTACCAGGTTTGCACCGAGCTATGCCAATCTCTTCATGGGTAAATGGGAAGATGAATTCATTTGGAACAACTCCCCTGCGGTGGCAAATCTGGTCCTATGGCAGAGATATATAGACGACTGTTTTTTTATTTGGAAAGGGGATCTGACGGCTCTAGAAGAATTCGAACAGTATCTGAATTTCAATCCATACAACTTGAAATTCACCTTTCAACATTTGAGAGAAGCAGTGGAATTCCTTGACTTGGAGATTTACATTAAAAGTAACATCATTAATACAAAAACTTTTAGGAAAACAGTGGACTGTAACAGCTTTATACCCTTCAACAGTTATCACAAGAAGACATGGCTGAACAACATCCCATACAGCCAATTTAGAAGAGTCAGGCGGAATTGTTCAGAGAAGGAAGTATGCGAAGTACAAATGAAAGAGATGAAGCGACAATTTCTGAATAAAGGATATCCAGTAGAATTAGTAGAGGGTGGCCTCAAGAGAGCCATTGAAACACCAAGAGAAGACACACTAATGAGAAAAAGCAAAGAACTACAACAGGATATGGAGGTCCCAGCGTTTATCACTCAGTTTAGTAACCAGTCTTTTAAACTGAGCAAGATTCTTAAGAAACACTGGAATGTACTCAAAGGCGATCCCCTTCTGGACAAGATTCTGGGTAATAAACCAAAGATTATATACTCTAGGGCTCCAAATCTGAAAACAATGGTAGCTCCAACTTTGAAGGAGGAGAAGAAGGAGCAGTCCAGCACAATGAGAATGGGATTCCACAAATGTGGGAAATGTATGGGATGTAAAAATAATACGCTACAAACACCCCTCACCAATGAATTCAAACATCCAACAACGAATGAGACATTTAAGATTAAAGGTAATTTAAACTGCAACTCAAGTGGAGTGATGTACCTGCTGATATGTCCTTGTGGCAAATATTAAATCAGCAGGACCAAAATACTTTTCAAAATTAGGATAGCTGAGCATATTCGTAACATCAAAAAGAGCCTCCCAACTCATAACCTCTCCAGACATTTTCATAATATACATTCAAGCGATCCAGGGGGATTAAGATTTATGGCTATAGAGAAGGTCTCCCTACATTGGAGAGGGGGCGATTTTGAAAAAGCTCTAGATAGAGCAGAAGCCAGATGGATTTTCCAGTTAGACACCTTAGAACCTAAGGGTCTAAATTTGGACTTTGAATTAAATGCCTTTCTTTAAGTAATTTTGAAAGTAATTTTGAAAACAGTCTATTACATACACACATAATCTTTTTTCTTCAGTGGTGATGGTATACTGTCTAGTAACATAAAAATTAAAGGGTGATCTACAGTAAATATGTTCTCTGTATATAAGGAGACATCTGCCCAGTTATATGTGTGATCTCATTTAATATGTGAATGTACTATGTGTAACGGACCGTTTCACTTACAAGAGGATAAAACCCAGTTTAGGCGATAATCCCCTTTCCAGATGCACAGGCAGCTACTGCAAACACCATTCTCCCGACTGGAACCACACGAACACTGGAACAGCTGAACAAGAAAAGCAGACATCGGCTTACACTCTTGGCAGTCAGCATACAATCCCATTCCCCCAAAGACCGAGACGACACATCGCTTTGAGGGTTAAGCAAGACTCTAGACTGGGACACCCAGTCTGGCTTTTATTACAAACAAGTACATACAGGACACTCCCAGGGGGAGGATGAAATTAACCAATCACATGGATGTACCTCCCACACATTTCCTCCCCTTAGATTAACACTTAACACAATTATACCGTACACCTTTTTCCCCAATTCCTGGATGTACCCCAAATACATAGGCTACACCTCCAAAACAGGTATCCCCTGATAGCCCTTATTCAGGGGGACAACATATGCAAGAATCAGCCCATTCGGATAAACGGTTCGGGAGTTATGGGACTTTAAAGTATTGACCGACCGCATGGGTAAAGTATCCGAAAACAGTTCCATGCATTTTGGCCCTGCGGTCGGTCACAAACAAGTGAATGAAACAGACGAATTGCCTGTGTTATAGAGCCTGGAGAGGGTTTGAATGAATTCCCTTGTTTGTGGGGTTCTTTCTACCGAACGGCTGGTCATTCGGTAGTTTTTATACGAATTTCTGGAAGTATGGAGGGCTCAGCGGTGTTTGCCTAGTCAAGTGTCCGATTTTAGTTCCAGACACTCGACGGCAAAACACCGCTGTTCGGTAGTTTAAGATGGCCGCCGCCACGTGTTTGTTTCCCGAATGGCGGCCACCCAGAGGACAAAGAATACATTACACTGATTGCCAATTACCCGTTTGCAACATTGTTGCAAACGGTAATTGGAGGCACACTTAGTCCTGGGTGGTCTGGTTGTTCGGTAGTTTCCTCAATACAATGAATGGAGTAATTCTACCGAACAATCAGATGAATGCTGCATACATATCCCAGGTTAAACTGCATACAAAAATACATACATGACATTAAAATATTAAAGGCAGGATTACTGTACTACGCTCCACAGTCTTAAAGGTACAGTATCCCAAAAGTCCCCATAGATCCACGGATGGCCCTTAAAGGCCCAGTAGCAGTAATATACATTATTACATGCCCAAATATAGTTTTTCCAGTACAATATGTCCAGGGGCCGTAGTCGCAGGGCAGGAGGCCAGCAGCCAGGCCTCTCCAGTTCACAGTGGCGAAGCTGGTTTCGCCACATTTCTCCCCTTTGCCAATTAGACTAACAGGGTACCTGACTTTCTGCCGGTCAGTGCCCTGGTTAGTCCAGCAACCCACCCACGAAACAGAAATAACAGAGCAGCCCACCCACACTAACCGGTTACTACATCTGGGTGAGGAAGGATTTTGTCCAAGTTCTGGTTTTTCACCACTGCTGGGTGGGAGACGGGTAGGCTGCCTTGGTGGGTTGCTGAGGGGGCAGAGACCAGCGGTACTCTGTCCTGTTGCCAGCACTACCACGGGAGTAGTCTGGTGGGCGCCTGGTTGCTGGAGACTGGCTGTCTCCCCTTTAGGTGCACAGCTCGACTGTCGGAGGGGGAGACCGACTGTCTCCCCTTTGGATCCATCACACTGAGGCTGGGGAACAGGACCGACCGTCCCTATCCCTTGTGCTGTAAGTGCAGAGACTACGGTCCCATCTGCACAGTTGTGGGGCTTAACATCTCCCCTTGGTGGGTTAGGTTGCCGTGGGAGAGAGGGTGTAACAAGTTCCTCTCTCTGGATGGCAAACTGCCGCTGGGGAGAAAGGATGGCACCTTCTGCTCCCTGGGGTACACACTGCCGCTGGGGAGGAAGGACTACACCATCAGCTCCCTGGGGTACACACTGCCGCTGGGGAGGAAGGATTGCACCTTCTGCTCCCTGAGACACACCCTGCCGCTGGGGAGGGAGGACACGGCTCTCCTCTCCCTTTACTTCACACTGCCTTCCTGGCACATCACTTTGCTGCTGGGGGGCAGGAACAACAACCTCTGCCCCCTGTAACTCAGCCTGCCGCTGGGGAGGAAGGACGACACCTTCATCTCCCTGGGGTGTACGCTGCCGCTGGGGAGGGAGGACGCTGCTCTCCTCTCCCTTCACTTCACACTGCCCTCCCGGCACATCACTTTGCTGCTGGGGGGCAGGAACAACAACCTCTGCCCCCTGTAACTCAGCCTGCCGCTGGGGAGGAAGGACGACACCTTCATCTCCCTGGGGTTGCTCACAGGACCAGTCTAAGAACTCTGCTACCTCGGGTACTGCTGGTTGCTGTTGGGCGGGAGGACCGGTTGTCTCTTCCCAGGCCTCATTGATGAGTCGCAGGTAGTCCCCTTCCAGGTTCCATTCCTTGGTGACCAAATATCGTAGGTCTGCCTCGAGGTCCACAGCGCCAAAGAGACCCAGCATGTTCTCCCGGATGCCGTACAGGTCCCAAAAACGATAGTCGGCATCTTCCCCAAAGTCCTCGTCACCACTATTATCCCAAAATAGACCGGGGCCAGTGTATTCTCCGCCTTCTGGGAACTCATACTCTGCCATCCTGGGGACACACTGAGCCGCGTAACACTGTAGCGCCTGGTACGCGTTGTCGAGCGTCAGTTCTGCGTATACTAGAATCTCGAGTCTAGTCACCCACTTTTCTGTGGTCTGTTTTCTCAGGAGGGGCATCCGCTCTGCCATTCTAGCCAGAATTCGCTGCCTTCTGCTGCGGCGCCGATCCCCTCTTGAATACTGTACTTCCTCTAGGGCTTCGTCCCACAATCCTGCTCTGGCAGTCTCTCTGTACATCAACATGTCCTCTTCTGACACTGCTCCAGACCTCCGGAATACGGAACCGTACAATCTATCCTGCAACTTCTCCTCCATTTTCTGAGTTCCTTTGTAGATAGGGTCGCTGTACGGATACTAGCGTTGCCCTCAATTTGTAATCCAGAAATAGTGTTGTCTGTAGCTGTCCCTCTGGTTGTAGGAACGATCCCGCCGCTTGCCACCAATTGTAACGGACCGTTTCACTTACAAGAGGATAAAACCCAGTTTAGGCGATAATCCCCTTTCCAGATGCACAGGCAGCTACTGCAAACACCATTCTCCCGACTGGAACCACACGAACACTGGAACAGCTGAACAAGAAAAGCAGACATCGGCTTACACTCTTGGCAGTCAGCATACAATCCCATTCCCCCAAAGACCGAGACGACACATCGCTTTGAGGGTTAAGCAAGACTCTAGACTGGGACACCCAGTCTGGCTTTTATTACAAACAAGTACATACAGGACACTCCCAGGGGGAGGATGAAATTAACCAATCACATGGATGTACCTCCCACACATTTCCTCCCCTTAGATTAACACTTAACACAATTATACCGTACACCTTTTTCCCCAATTCCTGGATGTACCCCAAATACATAGGCTACACCTCCAAAACAGGTATCCCCTGATAGCCCTTATTCAGGGGGACAACATATGCAAGAATCAGCCCATTCGGATAAACGGTTCGGGAGTTATGGGACTTTAAAGTATTGACCGACCGCATGGGTAAAGTATCCGAAAACAGTTCCATGCATTTTGGCCCTGCGGTCGGTCACAAACAAGTGAATGAAACAGACGAATTGCCTGTGTTATAGAGCCTGGAGAGGGTTTGAATGAATTCCCTTGTTTGTGGGGTTCTTTCTACCGAACGGCTGGTCATTCGGTAGTTTTTATACGAATTTCTGGAAGTATGGAGGGCTCAGCGGTGTTTGCCTAGTCAAGTGTCCGATTTTAGTTCCAGACACTCGACGGCAAAACACCGCTGTTCGGTAGTTTAAGATGGCCGCCGCCACGTGTTTGTTTCCCGAATGGCGGCCACCCAGAGGACAAAGAATACATTACACTGATTGCCAATTACCCGTTTGCAACATTGTTGCAAACGGTAATTGGAGGCACACTTAGTCCTGGGTGGTCTGGTTGTTCGGTAGTTTCCTCAATACAATGAATGGAGTAATTCTACCGAACAATCAGATGAATGCTGCATACATATCCCAGGTTAAACTGCATACAAAAATACATACATGACATTAAAATATTAAAGGCAGGATTACTGTACTGCGCTCCACAGTCTTAAAGGTACAGTATCCCAAAAGTCCCCATAGATCCACGGATGGCCCTTAAAGGCCCAGTAGCAGTAATATACATTATTACATGCCCAAATATAGTTTTTCCAGTACAATATGTCCAGGGGCCGTAGTCGCAGGGCAGGAGGCCAGCAGCCAGGCCTCTCCAGTTCACAGTGGCGAAGCTGGTTTCGCCACACTATGAACAAGTATTTAATAACTATTTAATATCTCTTTCTCTCTCCTTTAGGACTATATGCTGTTTCTTTAACTTTGATTTTATATGATATATTCAATTTCTGCTTCTTTTAAATATTTGACTTTTAATATATGATTTGTTAAAATATATTCTTTTATATGAGATTATTTTATATGTGCCTTTTAAGGTATGAGAGTTCAAGTTTAATTTAATTTAATTTATTTTATTGCAATGTGATTATGTAGGGTGATGTATATCTGTAATTCTTTTTATATACACTGAGTTTCCATTATTTATTCCATATCTTTACTATCAATTTAATGTTTTTATGCAGAGCTAATTGCATTATATTGTTCCTCTACTGTATATATATATATATATATATATATATATATATATATATATATATATATATATATACTGTATATATGTACTTTATATTTTCTAGTTTTTTCTATTTAATTAATTATTTGATTGTACATATAAGGGTAAATTATCATATGCATATCCGTTTATATCTGTTTTAGTAAGATTTACAATGGTCTGAAGTTAAATTGTATATGTGTCACATGTATGGCATGTAAGAGTTAACAACTGTTATGAAAGGGTTAACCACAGGGAAGGTTAACACGGCCGATGGATATATAAATCCATCAGTCCAAGATAGATGCATCTCCTCTGATGAAGTGACAGGACGTCGCGAAACGCGTAAGGCTGCATCTATTCATACAACCACAGTGGAACGCATACGGAAGTGAAGTGGAGCGCACGCGGTGAATCTCCCAGACAAGCTGCTAACAACGAGGACTCGGAAGCTGCCTCTGAAGCCGGCTCTGACGAGGCGGCATTTCCAGAGTATCCAGGCTGCTGGGAGGAAGACACCAAAGGAAGGTTCCCCTCTTTATATGCCATCTGTGAACTATTGAGTATATTTTTAATCGTTTTTACTACCTTTGCTTTTTGCACAATAAAATCTACCCATAAGAAGATTCTGCTGTTTTTGCACTTTATATTGCACAGCTCAACGATCAACATTAGGAGTTTATTTTCAGGACCCATTTATAATAGAAGTGGAATTGTTTAACTCACATTTCTACATATTCTTTTCTTTCATTTTTCTCTCCAAGTATCACACTTCTAACAAGGTTACTTAGTCTGATACTAGAGCACATTTAGCTCATATTGGCAAGTCTCCCTGCTGTTTGTGCAGAGGATCTGGTAGCCAGGTTTTTATTCATATGAGCTTACAAAATAAGGACTTTTTTGGACTTAAATATATGGGTGTATTACATTCAAACCAGGACTGTGACCTATTTATATTTGCATTGCCACAGTATCAATTGAGGCATTGATATTTTAGTAACTGTTGCTAAGATTTTCTCTCATTTAAGTGTTACTTTATATTGCTACAATTTACCTGCTTCTCTCTGTTTGGCACATATCTAGTATCCTTTGGGTGTTGATATCCACTCCTGATCTGAGCAATTCGTTTTTCTATTTGCTTCTTTCCTTTTATTGTTTATTCACTCAACCTAGGGTGTGGGTTGTTTTTTCAGTCATTTAGTGGATATCCCCCCTTTTTTAAAGACCACTGTTCTCCTTCCTATTTATTCAAGGCAAAGGATTTCCCCTTGTTGTACTTCTATATGTGTGTGTGTGTGCCTGCTAGTGAGTGAGCTTGTGTTTGTATGTCAATGAGCTTATGTATATCAGTGAGACTGTTTGTCTATGAGGCTGTGTATCATTGAGCTTGTGTGTCAGTGAGATTGTCTGTGTCTGCATGTGAGTATGCTTACTGTATAATTAAACGTTTTACTCTTAAAGGACCAATATTTTATATTAGAAAAGGCAATATATATACTCAATCATATGGGGTGGCAAGACATATTACATGCAACAATATGTGGCGCAATGACATATGGGGCTGGCATAGATTTTTTTTCTAGGGCTGCTTTCTATCCCCAGTCCGGCCCTGGGGGAGAGGGGGGGGGGGGGGTGATGTGATGAGGGGAGAGGGGGGTGATGTGATGAGGGGAGAGGGGGGTGATGTGATGAGGAGAGGGGGGGTGATGTGAGGAGAGGGGGGTGATGTGATGAGGAGAGGGGGGGTGATGTGAGGAGAGGGGGGGTGATGTGATGAGGAGAGGGGGGGTGATGCAGGGGGGACTAAACAATTACCTTAAATCCCTTGTGGTCCCGTGTGGGCTGCCTGGTGGTCCAGTGGGGGCTCCCTGGTGGTCTGGTGGCCATAATTTACAGTCTGCAGCTCCGCAGAGCTGCAGACCATGGATCTTGCGAGACCCAATCAGAGTGTTGCCGTGGTAACCCGCAGCAACGCTCTGATTGGGCAGTGCTCGCGAGACACATGGTCTGCAGCTCTGCTCACTGCGGAGCTGCAGACCGCCGGTCTCGGCGATGGACGCAGGATGGGCATTGCAGTCTGCCCCGGGCACCCCCCTAGTGAGTGGAACCCCGGGCAGACCGTCCACCCCACCCCCCCCCCACCCCCCTTAGTATGCCACTGCCCTCATGCAATTTGAAATCTGCTGGAAAAAATTTAAATGCAGGACAGGTTCTTGGAATTATTCTTGCTGGGATAATACCCCAAAGTGGGTTAGTGCAAATTTGGGATTGTTGGTATCTATGTTGCATGGAAAATGGTGTATAGTTATTACTTGGATAGATACATAATAGTGGACTAGAGAATCAGGTACATATTATTTAGATTTATTCTATTGGGTTTAATATGAACATAGCTAATCCTATGATTTTCAGCAGTGGGCACTCATTTTGCAGATTGAGAAAAATAGCTCTCTTATGTGTCAAGAATTGTACACTGTAATAGCCAGTAGGCAAGATCAATTAATTTATTTGCCAAAATAACAGCACAGTTTCAAACAGCACTTGATTATTTGTCTTAAGTTAATGTAAGTTTAATACACACTGTGTCCAAAAACAAGCTCTCTACATAATGAGCTCTGAATTTATCAGAACTGTCCATTATCAGAAATATTCCAGTTATAGCAATACATCCAAAGTCAGTTGATGCTAAGTGGTCAAACACCATGGATCGATATATACACTGACCCTGGGACTCAGTTGCTTATTTTGGGATCACGTTCCAATACTTTTACACTAAATAATGGGACAAGGCAAGACTTCCCCTCTTACTATTCCTGTTTGCATTAACTCTAGAGCCCATCTTCTACCTCATCAGCTGCCATCCTAGTATAACTGTTATGACCACCCTGGGCTCTAGACTTACAGTATAAATATATTTTGTATTATTATTATTATAATATTATTTGTTGCTATTATTATTATTATTTATAAAATGCCAACAAATTATTTAGTACTGTACATTGGTTGGACTAACAGACAAGCATGAGTTGGATGCACAAGAACAGAGGGAGTTTGGTATCCTGCTTAAAGCGGCACTGCCATGCCGAACTTACCTTTCCCCAATCGATTCCTCTTCTCTCCCTCTCTCAGGATCTGTTCTTCATTTCTTCTTGTCTGCTCTAGTTTTCATTAAAACTTAAGAAAAAGTAGGAACTATTTCTCAGCAATTTTCACAGCAATTTTCCCACAATCCTTACTGTGACGAGACCAATCTCGCCACTGTGCATTGGAGGAGCCTGGTTGCCCGCCTGCTGCCTTTAGACTATGGCCCCATGTTGAAACGCTTGATTTTTCCCTGCAAAGACACGAAAGCCGGGTCATTCGGTGCTTGCCCTGTTTGAGCGGTGATACCCCAGATAGCAATGCCATGGAGCCCATTCGTATAATGAAAGACTATGGGAAAGACTTTGGCTCCATGGCAATTGAACTGTATGTGTGTGATCTGAGCACCATTCAGTAATACTGTGCGCTTAGATCTGAGCTATCTGGGGATATGTTGAATGTACCTGTTTTATGCAATGGCTGCACAGTTATATATTTTTATGTATTTTATTGTCTTTTGCTGCCATGTGTTCAATGGAGTTTTGCCTCTGTCCTTGGAGATAATTGGATTACTTCCCAATTATCTCCAGGATAGAAGACTCTGTGGAACTGGTTTTGGGCAGAAAAGCCATCTTCATTTAGTCAAAGGACTACGATCTATCTTTTGAACCACTGGACCAATTTGTATGATTTTGACGTATGTCTGTATTTGGAGTATGCTGATTCTGATTTATGTGAATGTGATGTATACTTTTAAAGTTATGAATAATGTGGAAAAACTGTATTTCTCTGCCTGTGATAGTTACATTACCCATTGTGTAAGGTAATTGTATCACAGGCAGAGGGGGGGATTTTGTGTGCGAGTGTCTGAGTGTATTGTACGTGTTTATTGGTTGTTTTCCAAAACCCTGTGGGTGGTACTAATGTGTATATAAGAACAATAAACCCACAGCTCTGGCTGTTCCTGCTTGACCCTCAAAACTGAGCCTTGTCTCGTTCTTGGGGGGATTTATTGTATGCTGTTCCAGTTTGACTGCTAGGAGTGTAAACCTATTCGTATGGTTTTTCCTATTCGGCTGTTTACAGCATTCGTATGGTTCCGGTTCAGCTGGTTACGGCATTCATATGCTTCTCCGGTTCGCTGTATTGGTGTCTACAGTAGCTGTGCCTGTGTCTGTGGAAGGGAAGATCTACTAAACGGCGGTTTAACTCTTTTATGTCTGGGGGTGCCGTTACACTTACCTTTCCTCCTTGTTCCCGCGATGCTTCCTGTCACTTAGACAGGACGTCGTCAAAACTGCTGAATTGCGTTCTAACAGTTTATCCATTCGTTGCAAAATACAAATCGACCAGGGATCCAGCTTGTATCACTAACATATAAACATAAAATGTAGCATAGTGTAATAAAGTTACAATTTAAATATTCATTTCATGTTTCAAGGTTGCACTCACAAATTAATGTTTTTTTTCAAGCCCTCAGGTTGCCTCCCCTATAGTTAGGGGGGTTCCTCCTGTTGTTTGGTTCCCACGACAATTCCAAAATTAGGAAGTCCACACACTCCCAATGGTTGGTAAAAAAGGGAATTTATTGGCTTTAAAGTATAAAAATAAAACAATAAAATGCTATTACTGGTCCTACGCGTTTCAGCTCCTTTAGGAAACTTCCTCAGGGACCAAATATCAAATTTACAGTTAAAACATACAATCACATACACTGCCAAAACTTTAACAAGTGTACAAATAAGCCTATTTCCCCCTCCCCCTCAAACCCTTAAATATGCTCAAGCTGGGAGTCCATTGGTGGTGTGGTGAGCGTTGGTACATAATCCTCTTCTGATTGGGTTTCTCCATTCGTGTTAGAACGCAATTCGGGACTTTGTTCGTATCGGAATCCCATTTGAATGAATGAAACTCCGATCCTATTCATTGCCGCAGCTGCATCTTGCAACCGCTTAGTAGATAACTCTCTAATTCCCACGGTATCAGGGAGTTATCTACTAAAAGGCTGAAAGACCTAAATTGGTCTTTCAACCACATTTGCTAATGCTAAGTAAAAATTACTTAGTATTAGTAAATCATGCCCCTACTCACTATACCGCCTGTGGCTGCTCACTGTAAAAAAAACGAAAAAAAACAAAACTATTGCCCCAATCCCTGTGCCACGGGTGGGGGCCATAAAGATAATAAGGGGTTGGGGGACCTAATATCCCCCCCCTGGCCCCCACCCCTATGTGGTTTGGTGGGGCCATAAATTACAATGGGGGTAGGACCTACTGTCCTCTCCCCGGCCCCCACCCTTAAGCGGTAGGTGGGGGCCATAAAGATAATGAGGGGGTCCTACTGTCCACCCCCGGCCCCCAACCCTGTGCGGTGGATGGGGGCCATAAAGATAATGAGGGGGGACCTACTGTCCACCCCCCCGCCCCCAACCCTGCGTGGTGGGTGGGGGCCATAAATTGCAATGGGGGACCTACTGTCCTCCCCCCGGCCCCCACCCTTGAGTGGTGGGTGGGGGCCATAAAGATAATGAGGGGGGGACCTACTGTCCTCCCCCACGGCCCCCACCCCTGCGTGGTGGGTGGGGGCCATAAATTACAATGGGGTACCTACTGTCCTCCCCCCGGCACCCACCCTTGAGTAATGAGGGGGGACCTACTGTCCTCCCCCCCGACCCCCACCCCTGGGCGGCGGGTGGGGGCCATAAAGATAAGGAGGGGGGACCTACTGTCCTTCCTCCAGCCCCCAACCCTGTGCGGTGGATGGGGGCCATAAAGATAATGAGGGGGGGACCTACTGTCCACCCCCCGGCCCCCACCCCTGCGTGGTGGGTGGGGGCCATAAATTACAATGGGGTGGGACCTACTGTCCTCCCCCCGGCTCCCACCCTTGAGCGGTAGGTGGGGGCCATAAAGATAATGAGGGGGGGACCTACTGTTCTCCCCCCGGCCCCACCCCTATTTATGGGGGCCATAAAGATAATGAGGGGGGACCTAATGTCCACCCCACAGCCCCCACCCCTGTGTGACGGGTGGGGGCCATAAATTACAATGGGGTACCTACTGTCCTCCCCCCGGCACCCACCCCTGGGCGGTGGGTGGGGGCCATAAAGATAAGGAGGGGGGACCTACTGTCCTTCCCCCAGCCCCCACCCCTGCGCGGTGGGTGTGGGACATAAATTACAATGGGGAGATCTACTGTCCTCCCCCCTCCGGCCCCCACCCTTGAGCGGTGGGTGGGGGCCATTAAGATAATGTGGGGGGTGGAAAAACTGTCCTCCCCCTGGCCCCCACCCCTGTGCGGTGGGTGGGGGCCATAAATTACAATGGGGGGGACCTACTGTCCTCCCCCACCCAGTGCCCACCCTTGAGCGGGGGCCGGGTGGTTACATATTACAAGGAGGGAGCTGCGCGCCGGTAGCTCCCACCTTGTAATAAACTGAACGAACAAACGAACACTGATATTCAGTGTTTGTTTGTTCGTCTGAAATTTCTAGTCATTCATTCGTCTTTCTGACGAATGAATAGATGAAATTCCCGTTCGCATGCCCAAGTGTTTCACTGGGCATGTGCCGGAATCTAAAGATTACAAATAGGGCAGAAAATAAAGATTACAAATAGGTAATATGGGGGGCTTAGGGACATTTGGGGGTGACTAAGGGGTCAATTAGATGTAGTGGAGTCGGCAGGGTGGTTAAAAAAAAAACGTGATTCTGCCATGACAGTGCCGCTTTAAATGAGCTTACATTCTAGAGGGAGTGGGGTAAAGAAACAAAAGAGGTAAGGGTAGGATGTATTTCAAGGACTCACCCCCACTCTAACAACTAGAAGTGGGAAGGATATATGACTGCTGCCACAGGGGTATGCATAGTAACTGAAAGGTTACTATGTAGAAAACCTGATCTGTACCAAATGAATTCTGGGAAAGCTAACTGGTAGATGACACCTTGGAACTGTTGAGGGAGCAGGACAGTTTCTGTCCCGCCCACCAGCCCATGTAGTATGCATTCTTTATTGTTATGTTGTTTGTCGTAGTCTTGTTTCTGTTCTTCTTTTTGTCACAATGTTTTTTCCTCGCCAGCATCTGGATTGGGAATGTCCACCCTAATGGAATTGGGGAGTTACAGGCTGCCTCTTGGTTGAAGACGGGATGCAGGTTGTGGAAGACTCTTGGATAATGTCAGGAGAAGCTGTCTACTGGTTGTTAGCCGGTAGCTGACAGTCTGTTTTATTAATGTGAAATAAAGATGTGGCCATTGCCCTACCTAAAAAGAACATTTCGGTGAGGTGTGATTTATTTGGAAGGTTTGGGGTAGTGGGTGGTGAGCAGTCATGTACAGGAAAAGTAAATTGCTCGAATAGTTTACAATAAAGACTTAGTTTTTTGTCTATGACACGGTTGCAGGAAATGAAGCGTGGTGGGCTATCAAGGTGCGGCGAGAGAACGCTGCTAACATTTTAACTGATAATTTACCAAGGGTGACAAAACAAACTTAGTCTGAAGTGCTTCCAATTTCTCAACAAACTAGGAAAAAAATCCTTTTTGACCCCAAAATAGCAGTCAGATGTCTCCTTGGATCAAGCAGCTTCACCCCACTAATAATAAATTATATCCCTCTATGGTATGTTTTTGCAATTATTTATCCAATTGCAGTTTAAACATCTGTATGAACTTTGATAAAACCACCTCTTCAGGCAGAGAATTACATATCCTTATTACTCTTACTATAAAAAAAACTTTTCTTTGCCCTAGATGAAATCTCCTTTCTTCCAGCCTAAATGTGTGACCTTGTGTTGTATGCATAGCCCTGCTTATGAATAGATTTCCAGATAATGGTTTGTATTGGCCCAGAATGTATTTGTATAATGTTATCATATCCCCTCTGAGGCGCTTTTTTTCCAAACTAAAGAGATTTAAATTTTTTAACCTTTCTTCGTAACTAAAATGCTCCATTCCTTTTTATCAATTTTGTAGCTCATCTCTGCACTTTTTCTAGTGCCATAATATCCTTCTTTAGAACAGGTGCCCAAAATGGCACAGTATATTTAAGGTGTGGTCTTACCAGCGATTTATAAAAAGGCAAAATTATATTTTCATCCCGAGAATGTGTGCCCCTATTTATACATGACAAAACCTTACTGGCCTTAGCAACTGCAGATTAGCATTGCATATTGCTGCCTAATTTGTTTTCTATAACAATTCCCAAATCCTTGTGTGGTTACCCCTAATTCACTACCATTTAGGGTATAAGTTGCTTGTGCATTCTTAAAACCGAAGTGCATAACTTTGCATTTCTCTACGTTAAATTTCATCTGCCATTTTAGTGCCCAGTCCGCCAATCTATCCAAATCCCTCTGCAGCAAATCAATATCCTGCTTACATTTTATTACTTTACAAAGTTTTGTGTCATCTGCAAACACTGAAACATGGCTTTCAATGCCTATTTCAAGATAATTTATAAATATGTTAAATAGAAGTGGTCCCAAAACAGAACCCTGAGGGACACCACTTACCACTTTTGTCCAGTCTGAAAATTTACCATTAATGACAACTCGTTGTACTCTATCCTTAAGTCAGTGTACTACCCAAGAACAAGAATAACCATCTAGACCAATTTCTTTTAGTTTGAAGACTAACCTATTGTGAGGAACCGTATTAAATTCCTTGGCAAAATCCAAGTAGATCACATTGTTACGGTTGCCTCCAGGCTGGCTGGAAGTTGGACCGTAGAAATGGATGCTCCTAGCGCTTACCAAAGGACCATCAGCACCGCAGCCACCATAAGCACTTCAGACTCCACGAACCACCGCTGCTGGGCTGGTATCTCGCCGTCTGCTCTGCGCCCTGGACCTACGACCAGGCTCCAGGTTCCAATAGGTGAACCTCTTCCTTCTGTCGAGCGAAGCAGGATCAGGAACAAGAGCTCTTACAAGAGCTCAGTAGCTAAGGGAGTATGCAGAGCATAGCAATCCCTGTAGTGATTATAGCTGTCCCCTACAAACATGAGTCGAGGCTGCAAGTTAGAGGGTCAGAAGAGGTCTGAGGTGCTGGAACACCCAGCCTGGTTTTTATTACCATTTTGTAAATACAGGACCACCCACAGGGCGGGACAAAACAACCAATCATACACGTACATCATTAAAACCACTCCCAGTAATTACACACAAAATCCTCCCCTATGTCTGTGATATAATTATGCTACACAAGGGATTAACATAATTATCACAGACAGTAAAAATACAGTTTTTACACAACATTCATAACTCCCAAAATATACATCACATTCGCATAAAAATACATATTCACAATCAATCCATTCAGGGGAACAACATACTCAAAAATCATACGAATTGGACCAGGGGTTCAGAAGTTAGTACAAATGTGCATTTGACCTTCTGGAAGCATGGTTTTACAGGGCCCTCTATCCTGGAGACAATGGGGGGAAGTAATTCAATTATCCAGGACTAGAGGCAGACTCCATTAACCACATGGTTGCAAAACAACATAAAACACTTTAAAATACATAAAGTCACATTTTACACATAACACACAGACATTTCACATATCCCCAGATAGCTGGGATCTGAGCGCACAAAACTACCGAATAGCGCGCAGATCCTATTCACACAGTTCAATTGCCACGGAGCTAAAGTCTTTCCCATAGTCTTTCATTATATGAATAGGCTCCATGGCATAGCCATCTGGGGTATCACCGCTCACACAGGGCCATAGTCATAAGGAAGGAGGCTGGCAAAAAGGCTTCTCCACAATCCAGGGAAGCAGGGCAATTTTTCATTTAAAGGGCCAGTTACAAATAGCGATTTGTAACACATCTCCCCTTTTGGAGGGAGACTAACCAGGCACCTGACCTTCTGTCGGTCAGTGCCTAAGTTAGTCTCGCAGCCCACCCACAAATAAACATTGGCAGAGAAGCCCCCCCACAATAAATAGTACTGGCCTGTAGGTCCCAGGTTGTAGGGTAAACATGCAGCACTCGCTGCCTTCCGGGTGCAGCTGGGCAAATAGCTGGTAGTACTTGGGGGGCAGAGGCCAGCGGCACTCTGCCCTGGTGCCAGCGCTTCTGCTGGGGGAATTGGGGCATAGTCCTGCCCGGAGGCAAAGGGAACTGTTAACCCTGGGCCCAGGTTAGAAGTTAGCTGAGGAGGGGGGAATTGGCTTACCTCCTCCTCCTGATACTCCTGCGGCCGTTGAGAAGGGAGGTCGATGCTCTCCGCTTCTTGTGGAACATGCTGCGGCTGGGGAGAGAGACCGGTTGTCTCCTCTCCCTGGAAGGCATACTCCAGCTGGGGAGGGTGGTCGATGCTCTCCCCTCCCTGTAGCTGGGTCTGCCGCTGGGGATCTGGGCCGCCTGCCCAGCATCCCTGTAGGGCCGGTAGAGAGACTGCGGTCCCATCTCCACCTGCCTGCTGGGGGTCCTCCCAGGACCATTCTATGAGGCCTGCTGCCTCGGGTATCTCTGGTTGGGGTTGGGGAAGGAGACCGGTTGTCTCTTCCCTCTGCACGGTGCACTGCCGCTGGGGAGGGAGGTCGCTGCTCTCCTCTCCCTGTAACTCAGGCTGCCGCTGGGGATCTGGGCCGCCTGCCCAGCATCCCTGTAGGGCCGGTAGAGAGACTGCGGTCCCATCTCCACCTGCCTGCTGGGGGTCCTCCCAGGACCAGTCTTTGAGGCCTGCTGCCTCGGGTACCTCTGGTTGTGGTTGGGGAAGGAGACCGGTTGTCTCTTCCCTCTGTACAGTGCACTGCCGCTGGGGAGGGAGGTCGCTGCTCTCCTCTCCCTTTAACTCACGCTGCCGCTGGGGAGGGAGGTCGTTGCTCTCCTCTCCCTGTAACTCACCCTGGGGTTGGGGATCTGGGCCGCCTGCCCAGCATCCCTGTAGGGCCGGTAGAGAGACTGCGGTCCCATCTCCACCTGCCATCGGAGGTTCCTCCCAGTATACCCCTACGATGTCCTGCCAGCTGAAGGGCTCTCGACCTGGCTCTGCTGCTGTGCTCTCCTGGGGTACCTCTGGATGCTGTGGAGGAAGGGGACCGGGTGTCTCTTCCCGGGACCCATCGATGAGGTGCTGGTACTTCCACTCAAGGTCACATTCGTTGGTGACTAGGTACCGCAGATCTGCCTCTAGGTTAATAGTTCTAGGGAGACCCAGCTTGTCTTCCCGGTCATCATACAGGTCCCAGAAGCGTGAATCTGTAGCCCTACCAAAGTCATCATCGTCCATATTCTCCCAGAATAGATCAGGGCCATCGTAATCCCCACACTCTGGGAATTCATACTCAGCCATCTCTGGAGCGAGCTGAGTTGCGTACCACTGTAGCGCCTGGTATGCGGTGTCGAGCCACAGTTCGTTGTATACTAGTTTCTCTAGTTTAGCTACCCACACTGGAAGGGGTTGTTTGCCCAGGAAGGGCATCCGCTCTGCCATTCGAGCCTGGATTTGCTGCTCTCGGCTGATACTACGATCTCCTCGCCAACGTTGAACTTCCTGTAGGGCTTCTTCCCACAGCTCAAATCTGGCCTCATGTCTGTACCCACACATCTCCTCTTCTGAGACTTCCCCATCTCTCCAGGATAGGAAGCCATGCAATCTGTTGAGGAACCTCTCCTCCATTTCGGCTGCTGTGCACGGACTGGCTGGCTCCATGCTGCTCAAGGTAGGGACGCTGCGCAGTGGCTAGCGTTGCCCTCAATAACTCTCATACGATACCAGTGCTGTTGGGGTGCTGCTCCTTGCGCTAGGACGCCATCCCACCGCTTGCCACCAAATGTTACGGTTGCCTCCAGGCTGGCTGGAAGTTGGACCGTAGAAATGGATGCTCCTAGCGCTTACCAAAGGACCATCAGCACCGCAGCCACCATAAGCACTTCAGACTCCACGAACCACCGCTGCTGGGCTGGTATCTCGCCGTCTGCTCTGCGCCCTGGACCTACGACCAGGCTCCAGGTTCCAATAGGTGAACCTCTTCCTTCTGTCGAGCGAAGCAGGATCAGGAACAAGAGCTCTTACAAGAGCTCAGTAGCTAAGGGAGTATGCAGAGCATAGCAATCCCTGTAGTGATTATAGCTGTCCCCTACAAACATGAGTCGAGGCTGCAAGTTAGAGGGTCAGAAGAGGTCTGAGGTGCTGGAACACCCAGCCTGGTTTTTATTACCATTTTGTAAATACAGGACCACCCACAGGGCGGGACAAAACAACCAATCATACACGTACATCATTAAAACCACTCCCAGTAATTACACACAAAATCCTCCCCTATGTCTGTGATATAATTATGCTACACAAGGGATTAACATAATTATCACAGACAGTAAAAATACAGTTTTTACACAACATTCATAACTCCCAAAATATACATCACATTCGCATAAAAATACATATTCACAATCAATCCATTCAGGGGAACAACATACTCAAAAATCATACGAATTGGACCAGGGGTTCAGAAGTTAGTACAAATGTGCATTTGACCTTCTGGAAGCATGGTTTTACAGGGCCCTCTATCCTGGAGACAATGGGGGGAAGTAATTCAATTATCCAGGACTAGAGGCAGACTCCATTAACCACATGGTTGCAAAACAACATAAAACACTTTAAAATACATAAAGTCACATTTTACACATAACACACAGACATTTCACATATCCCCAGATAGCTGGGATCTGAGCGCACAAAACTACCGAATAGCGCGCAGATCCTATTCACACAGTTCAATTGCCACAGAGATAAAGTCTTTCCCATAGTCTTTCATTATATGAATAGGCTCCATGGCATAGCCATCTGGGGTATCACCGCTCACACAGGGCCATAGTCATAAGGAAGGAGGCTGGCAAAAAGGCTTCTCCACAATCCAGGGAAGCAGGGCAATTTTTCATTTAAAGGGCCAGTTACAAATAGCGATTTGTAACACACATCCACTGCAACACCCTGATCTATACTTCTACTTACCTCTTCGTAGAATGCAATTAGGTTAGTTTGACATGACCTATGTTTCATAAAACTATGTTGATTATTGATAATAACAAAGTTCTTCCCAATGAATTCCTGAATATTATCCCTTAATAGCCCTTCAAATATTTTCCCAGTCACAGAAGTTAAGCTCACAGGTCTATAATTTCCAGGCAAGAATTTTGAACCCTTTTTAAATATAGGAACGACATCTGCCTTCCTCCAATCCTCTGGTACAATACCTGAAACAAAAGTATCTTGAAAAATTAAAAACAGAGGTTCACTTATTTCCCCACTTAGCTCCTTAAGTACTGGGTGAATACCGTCAGGCCCCAGAGCTTTGTTTACATTAATTTTCTTTAACAGCTGTAGCACCTTGTCTCGAGTTATCCGATCACAAGTTATCTGCAAGTTTTTTGCAGCAATCATTTGCATATCTCTCACCATAGGCTCCTCATTAATGTATATTGAAGAAAAATAGTTATTTAAAATGTCTGCCTTTTCCTGGTCTTCATAAGCGAACAGACCCATCTCTGTTTCCAGTGTACCTACACTTTCATTTTTTGTTTTTTTAGAATTGATGTAGTTTAAAAAAATTGGGGGTTGGTTTCGCATTTTTTGGCTATCCATTTCTCATTTTCTAGTTTAGCCACTTTATTTGCCTTTTTGCAAGCATTATTGGCTTCCTTATATCTTATATAGGATGCCTCTGATTTGTCCAAATTAAAAGCTTTAAATGTCCTTTTCTTATTTTTAATCTCTTGTTTTTCTTCTCTACTAAGCCACATTGGTTTCAATTTGTTTATTTTATATTTATTACCCAATGGTACATTCTGAGAAATGTACCTTTCTAATATTTGTTTGAATAGTTTCCATTTATCCTCAGTGTTTTTTTCACTAAGGAATTTATGCCAGTCGATATGTTGTAGAGCTGCCCTAATCTTATTGAAATTGGCTTTTTTTAAATTATACGTTTTAGTATACCCCACGTGCTTTTGCATTTTTGAGTTTATTTAAAAAATTACCATATTGTGATCACTATTTCCCAAATGCTCCCCTACTTGAATGTTGGTCAAAAGATCAACATTGTTTGTTATAACGAGATCCAGACAAGCATCCTTTCTAGTTGGTGCTTGTACCAGTTATGACATAAAGGTGTCATTTAACACATTCAAAAACCTGATTCCCCTTGCGGAAGTACTAGTCACTCTATCCACGCCAGCTTCTCAGGTAATGAGGCTGGGTGGACATTTTATATGAATAATTTGTGTGTGTCTGAATGTGTGTGTGTCTGTGAGTGTATGTGTGTGTCTGAATGTATATGTATCTGTGAGTGTATGTATGTATATGTGTGTGTGTGAGTGTATGTGTGAGTGTGTGTGTCTTTGAGTGTATGTGTGTGTGTCTGAATGTGTGTGTGTCTGTGAGTGTATGGGTGTGACTGTGAGTGTATGTGTGTGTCTGAATGTGTGAGTGAGTGTGTGTCTGAATGTGTTTGTGTCTGTAAGTGTATGTGTATGTGTGAGTGAGTGTGTGTGTGTGTGTGAAAGTGTGTGTCTGAATGTGTGTTTGTCTGTAAGTGTATGTTTGTGTGTGTCTGGGTCTATGTGTGTGTGTATGTCTGTGAGTGTGTGTGTGTATGTCTGTGAGTGTGTGTGTGTGTCTGTGAGTGTGTGTGTGTGTCTGTGAGTGTGTGTTTGAATGTGTGTGTCTGTAAGTGTATGTGTGTGTAAGTGTATGTGTGTGTATGAGTGTATGTGTGTGTCTGTGATTGTATGTGTGTCTGTGTCTGTGAGTGTGTGTGTATTTCTCGGAGTGTGTCTGTGAGTGTTTGTGTGTCTGTGAGTGAGTGTGTGTTTGTCTGAGTGTGAGTGTATGTGTGTGTGTCTGAATGTGTGTATGTATCTGAGTGTGTATCTGTGTGTGTATGTGTCTGTGAGTGTACGTGTGTATATGTCTGAGTGTGTGTATGAGCCCATGTGTGTGTGTTATTGCATGTGTGTGTCTTTCTGTATGTGTGTCTGTATGTATGTGTGTGTGTCTCTACATGTCTGTGTGTGTGTGTGTATCTATGTGTGTGTGTCTGAATGTGTATGTGTCTGTGAGTGTATGTGTGTGTCTGAATGTGTGTGTCTGAATGTGTGTCTGAATGTGTGTGTCTGAATGTGTGTGTCTGAATGTGTGTGTCTGTATGTGTGTGTGTCTGTATGTGTGTGTGTCTGTATGTGTGTGTGTCTGTATGTGTGTGTGTCTGTATGTGTGTGTGTCTGTATGTGTGTGTGTCTGTGTGTGTGTGTCTGTGTGTGTGTGTCTCAGTGTGTGTGTGTCTCAGTGTGTGTGTGTCTCAGTGTGTGTGTGTCTGCATGTGTGTGTGTGTGTGCATGTGTGTGTGTGTGTGTCTGTGAGTGTGTGTGTGTATATGTCGGAGTGTCTGTATATGAGTGTATGTGTGTGTCTGTTAGTGCATGTGTGTAGCGGAGTAGGCGTATTAATGACAATATCTCCGCTGGTAGACTTGATCAGCATTCAAATAAAGTGTAGCGTGACAATTCCAATCCCATTCCCCAACAACTGGATGAAACACAGCTTTGGGAGTCAACTGATTTTTATTGAGCCACAGCTGGCTTTTATACAATTCCCCATGCAAGGGGTTTCTTTAATTATATTCCAGGGGTTTCCCCTTGGTGGATCTTGTGGATGACAGGGAACAAAGACACCTTTCCCATGATCCTTTTCTGTACTTGGAAGATAATTGTGCAAGAACAATTCTTTAACTAGATTATCCCCCACGTACAGAAAATGAAACAATATTTGAAAACATCATAACACTTTAAATATTAATCAGAACTCCACGAATCAGAACTCCACTTCACCGAAAAGCAGGGATCTGAGCGCCCAATCTATCGAAATACCGCTCCGATCCGTTCGGTGGGTCAGCCACGAGGTGAAGCCCCAAAACAGTTCCATGCGATTGAATGCTTTGACCGGTGTTCTTTTGGGAGTTCTCACGAATAAACTAATGAATGCACATGTTCACAAACTGGGTAGTCGTGTGCCTGATGGTCGTTTGTTCAATTCAGTCGAATGCTGCTTTTCTTAGATGAAAGGAAATGCACGTACGAACAGGATGGAAGTCCAGCAGTGTTCGCAAGGTCGAGTGTCCGATTTTAGTTCCATGCACTCGACGACCAAACACCGCTGGGCTTTCATGCGCAAAGATGGCCACCGCCACGTGTTTGTTAATGCGAATGGTGGCCACCCATCCGACCATTTAGAACTTTGCGGTTTCAAAGTGTTACAATCCTCAATTGGAGACACATGACTTTTCGCACCGGGGCCCCATGTTTTCTAGTTAATCCTCTGGTTCCAGTCACTGTTACCCATCCTCCTCCCTTCCATCCTCCCCTCTACCCACATCCCCACAACTCCACTCTCTTTAGTATTCAGTAATTTGGACATTTGGACTAAATGTTGATATAGGTGGACATATGGTTCTGATTTAGTATGATTCCATGGTAGCTTTGCTACAATCTGTTCAAGATTTTGCAGTCTAATCAGAAGAGCTTGCAAATGATTACTGCAGATCACAAAAAGGTGCAAACGTGTTGAGAACAAAACATTATCTGATCTGAACATGAGAATATAAAATATCATAATAACAAAATTGGATTTGGTACCAGGGAACTCCGTCATTGCCAGATGAAAGGATCACTCTAGAAACTCTGCAAATGGAACAATGACACAGCAAGTGCCTGTATTTTGTTGTTACTATAATATGTTCTCACTCATTTTTTAAATCTAAAGCCAATGACATTATTTGTGATTCTTTTCCTCCTCAGGGCAGCAGTGTGCTTTGTTGCATTTGCATCACTGGCAGAACTATTGTAGAAAGGGCCCTGGAGCAAGATTTGTTTTTTGGGTCCCCTCTAGTGAAAAGATAGATCTCCATCCCGACATACAACTTCCACAATGCTATTCCAGCTGGAGATCTACCATTTGCCTATCCTTGCAGGTGTGCTTTTGCGTGTTGGTATTTGCATAAAATATTAGCATTTCAATACAGGGGTGTGCTTGTATGTACTGTTTGCATTTGAGTGCATTGGTGTGTTTGAATGTAGTGTTGACTTTTAAATGTGGATGTACAATTGTGTGTAGTATTGGTGTTTGAGTGCAGGTGTATGTTCGTGTTTGATTGCAGGGTTGTTTCTGTATGATGTGTTGGTGTTTGCTGTGATGTATGCACATACACTACCACAAACATAAAAAAAAATGTATGCACATTTTGTATGCACATGGACCCCTATTGTCCTCCCCCTGGCCCCCACCCCTGAGCGGTGGGTGGGGGCCCTAAATACAAATTGGGGGGACCTAAACAAGAATAGGGGGGAACCTAATGTCCTCCCCCCCTGGCCCCCACCCCTTAACAGTGGGTGGGGGCCCTAAACAAGAATAGGGGGGGACCTAATGTGCTCCCCCCTGGCCCCCACCCCTGAGCGGTGGGTGGGGGCCCTAAATACAAACTGGATGGGGACGACCTATTGTCCCACGCTGTGTAATTTGACTCATAACACTCTGGTGGATTAAGAAACCAATCAGAGAGTTATGAGTCAAATTACACAGCGTGGGAAAATTCCAAAGAACTTTCCCACACTGTGTAAAATGACACCGAGCACTCTGGTGGATTTCAAACCAACCAATCAGAGTGCTGTGACAGGTAAATGTAGAGACTTACCTGTCAGTCTCTTCATTCACCTGTCAGAGCACTCTGATTGGATGGCTTAAACCCACCAATCAGAGTGCTCTGAGCCTAATTGCAGGGCGGGGCAAGGCTTTATAAGCCTTCCTCCGCCCTGCAGAGCTCAGTCTGCATGGAGCCCTCCATGGGTGAATATGGATTATTTATTTTTTGCGCTCGTTTTTTTTTTTTTTTTTAATTGCGTCGGTTATTATGGATTTTTATTTGCCCTTTTTTGGGGCTGAAAAAAAGAAGATTTTAGAAGAAAGAAAACATCGAATGGTAAGTTTATTTTTATTTTTACAGGTACTTATTAAGTTATTAAACTTATTTTTAAAGTTATTATTTTTAGTGTGAGGGGGGTAGGTGGGAGTTTATTTTTTGGGGGGAGGGGGTGACTAGGGGTTTGGGGACCCCTAGTCACCTGGGGGGAGGGGGGTTAAACATGTATTTAGTGCCCCCACCCGCCGCTCAGGGGTGGGGGCCAGGGGGGAGGACATTAGGTCCCCCCCATTTGTATTTAGGGCCCCCACCCACCGCTCAGGGGTGGGGGCCAGGGGGAGGACTTTAGGTCCTCCCCCTTTTTTTACTTTAGGGCCCCCACCCGCCACTCAGGGGTGGGGGGGGCAATAGGTGCACCCTTTAGTTTAAAAGCCCCCACTCGCACTTCGCGGGTGGGGGCTCAGAAGGGGGTCCCGCTCAGGGGGGACCCATTTTTTATTTTTGTATTCTTTTAACAGTAAGCAGCCACAGGCCGCTCACTGTTTAATAGACATGCCCCTACTCGCGGTACAGCGAGTAGGGGCATAATTTACTAATACTAAGTAATCTTTACTTAGTATTAGTAAATTTGGCTGAAAGACCAATTTAGGTCTTTCAGCCTTTTAGTAGATAGCTCCCTAATAAAGTGGGAATTAGGGAGTTATCTACTTATTCATTCCTGTCATTACACTGACTGGCCAAGTAACTTACATTTTATATGAATGTATGTTACTTGATTGTTGTAAGTGTTGCAAATGCTTACAGCTGAATCCTGGCCATGTTTGTATACTTTTTATTTGAAATTGTATACAGTGTAACATTCATCTTCTTTCACTGGTTAAGTATATTAGTACTTGGGCAATACTGTGATTCGGAACTTCGGCACTTTGACACCTTGGAACTTCGGCAACTTTGGAACTTCTGCACTTCAGCAATTCGGCACTTCGGACTTTGGCATTTCGGCCCTTTGGCAATTCAACTATTCGGACATTCGGAAGCACCTGAATGTCCGAATTACCCGAAATTCGGCCGAATTGTAATTCGGACCGAAACGAATTGCACATGTCTAACACATAGATAGACACACAGATGCACTCACGGACACACAGATACATACACTGGCACAAGCACACACTAGCACACAGATACACACACTAATACTTACACTCACCTTGACAAACAGATACACACAGTGATACACAGATACACACACTGGCTGTCAGGATCAAGACAGGGATCCAACACGCAGTGTACTAAAAACTATAAAGATGTGTACCGGACCTTAGAGTGGCCGGACTAACGTCAAGTGAACAGAGAATGGTCAGGGGCGAGCCGAGGTCACAGGTAAGCGAAAGCCAAGATCAAGGATCAAGGATAGGAGAGGTAAGCAAAGTCAGAATACAAGCCAAGTCAATAACCGAAGAAACACTCAATATAAACGCACTGCGGGAATAGACAAGCTGAAACCACGACAGGGCAATGACTCACTGTAAGTGGGTACCTTTTATACCCTGCTTCTTTAATTGATGACCACGCCCCCAAAACGTCCTAGTTTGATATTTTCGGCGCTTCGTGACGTCACATCATGACGTCGGCGGCATAGTGCTGCGTCATAAAAGAGGACGGGCTATAGCAGCCGGCGTCCAAAGTGCCGAAATAGCTGGAGGAGAATGAGATCTGAGTAGCAGGGACCATGACACTGGCACACATATACACACTCATAAAAATTGAAACATACACACACCTTGACACACAGATACACACACTGACACAAAAATACACATGCAGATACACACACTAACAGACAGATACATACCCTGAGGCACACAGATACACAAACTGGCACATATACACACACTAAGAAACTGTCACGTTATGCTCTGTTCTGTGGAGATGTCTGGCAATGGCTTATGGTATCCAGTACTCTTGTTTCAATTCTTGTTTAGTTTTTCTTGTTTTTTTGGTTTTCTATTCTATGTCTGGTTTTCTTTATGCTGGGATTTCTGGGTTCATTCCTATAGTCCGTCCCTGGATTTCACAGTCTCTTGGATTCATTTAAATGTTTGTTTTATTTTCCATCATTCCTTTTGGTTTCAGCCTGGACCTGCAGCAGTGTTTCAAGTCTCTGCTCTTTCTTGCAGGTAAGTGCTATATCCATCTTTTTTGGTTGTTTTAGCATACATTAGGCAGTGTAGGACCTGCCAGATATGGGGTACATTGGCGTTGTTGGCAGGCTTGTGCAATGTATGATCATATATTGTGACTAAATCCCCATGATTTCCATATGTAGTACTTGGTTATTTCTCCTCTTGTTTTGACTATGTTATCTTGTCTTGTTTTAGTTTGTATACCCAGTCCATGTACAGTCCTGTCCAGTCATGCCCATGTTATGTTCATGTTTTCCTCATGTCTTGTGTATATGTTCTTGTGTAGCTTACTATCTTTCTCTGGTTCTGGGTTCTATTCTGTCTTGTTTTCATGTTTGGTGCCTATCTCTAGTCTTGCCTTGTTTCTAGTACTGGATACAATCTTGCTGCAGAGCCTCCCTATTCAGCTCCTGGGAGGTCTGCTTAATTTCCAAGCTCCTAGTTCCTGGTATCCGCTGAAGCTGATTCAGGGTCTTGGTATGTGGCTGCACAAACGCTGGTGCTCAACACCAGGGGGCGTGCGGTTACCCTGCACCAGACCCTGCTAATAAACCTCCACACTGTGACTCCTACTCTGAACATAAGGCATACTGGGTCCCGGTCCTGCACCGCCGCCCGGACACTGTCTGGGTCCCAGGCACCGGACCGCCACCCTGACAGAAACACTGACCCATACACACCTTGACAAACAGATACACACTGACAGACAGATACACACACACACACACGGGCACATACACACACATACACACACTGGCACATATACACACATTGACACAAAGATAGATACACACAGAGATACACACACACTGGCAGACATACAGAATCAGATACACACAGTGACAGACACACACGCACACACTGTTATTGACATACACATGTATGTATTTTTTTTATATTTACAGTGCTGGTGGCTGAGGCTAATGTGTGGGAAGCAGCTCACTCTTTTCTCCTCTCTGCTCCATGTGTTTCCTTTCTCCTCCCTTGTGACTGCATTCCTTATAGCTGGGAGAAAATGCTGTCACAGGGGTCCGGTCAAGCTCTTAACCCCTTAAGGACCAAACTTCTGGAATAAAAGGGAATCATGACATGTCACACATGTCATGTGTCCTTAAGGGGTTAAAGAGCTGCGGCATCCGGCCAGGCCCCTGTTAAGTGATACGCATCACGCAGCACCCCCTGAATGCACTAGGCCCGGATTCTGTAGGGGCCTATCACCAGGCAGCACATTAGACTCATCAGACTCGGTGGCGGAACTCCAGGCGATGGGACCCTCTAGCGCTTTGGACTCCAGTGCAGCAGTACTCCGCCACTGATCTGCACGTATTTTGGTTAAAATGCATTTCCTTTTGATAACCCCCCTAAATGGACACTATAGGCATCCAGACCACTTCATCTTTATGAAGTGGTCTGGGTGCAGTGTTCCTGTCCCACTTAGTCCTGCAGTGTAAAACATTGGAGTTTTTGAGAAACTGCAATAATTACATTGCAAGACTAAGACTGCCTCTAGTGACTGTCAATCAGACAGTCACAGAGGTGCTTCCGGAATGAAACTCATTCCCCCAGTGAAATGACCTATAGGAAAACATTGAGGCTATAGAAGGCTCTATAGTCTTAAGAATACAGATTTGTATTCCTAACACTATAGAATCTCTTTAAGCATTGAAGAGATCCCTGTACTGAAATAATGCTCCTTGCAGGGTCTGCCCTCAGTGGGCTGGCCTTAGATAATAGACTGGCAACCAGACGTGCATTCATGCCAGGCTGACCTGCCAGTTAATTGTTTGGACCCCCTTCCCTAATCCCCCCAATTCTCTGAACTCCACAGTTGGGAGGTATGAAATTAAGAGAAAGAAAAAAGCATGGTAAGACATTAGCCCCAAATCAAAATACACATTTGAAAGTAGGGGTTCAGCTGAAGGGACCAGACTGGAGTCCTGAAAAGCCCCAGGTCTGATTTTGCCACTTTTTCACTATTGTACCATATAATAATGAGAGAGAAATAACTCCAACTGCATCATTTGTAACCATGGCAGCCATATTTGCTGTTAATTATGCAATAGATACAGGAATTTAAGGTTGTGAGAACAGGTTTAATGATTGAGGGTTTGGGGTTAGTGCATTGGATGCAAGGGTTATTCAGCAGGTGTGGATGTGATGCACATAACATCAGGGTTTAATGCAGAGCATGGTATAGATCAGGGTTTTAAGAGGGACCCGAGCAAATATATGTAGTATTTTATAACCTTTGAATGGAAAGCAGTGGTCTTTTTGACCCCTAGTTACTCAGTGCCATCTTAACAGCATTATGGCCCTCCTGGGCAAAGCAGTGCACCAGGGCTCTGCCAACACAACAGTTCACAGGAAAATTGTAATTATCTTTAAAATGAAGCTAATATGTATTGGTACCTCCAACAAATGCAATATATACATGCACACAGACTGCTGAATACAGTCACGGACTGTTGAATACATTCACACACAGACTGTTGAATACATGCACACACCGACTACTGAATACACGTACACAGACTGCTGAATACACATGCTGACTGCTGAGTACACACACACACACAGACAGACTGCTGAGTACACACAGACTGCTGAATACATACACATAGTCTGCTTAATACACACACACACAAACACATACTGCTGAATATACACACACACACACACACACACACACACAAAAACTGCTGAATACACATACAGAGACTGCTGAATACACACACACACACACACACAGACTGCTGAATACACACAAACAGACTGCTAAATACTCACAGGCTACTGAATATACACCGGCCACTGAATACACACACATCCTGCTGAATACACACACACACACAGACTGCTTAATACACACAGACTGCTAAATACACAGGTCACAAAGGCACCCTACTTCAAGAGTGTGCGTAACGTAATTGTGGTGGTGAAAGGAAAAAGGTTCACTATTTGTCTGCACTAGACCGGAAATATTGATAAAATCCCCCTTAACACCACCTACAGATAAGCATAAATAATACAAATATTACTATTTTAACGCTGCCACCACCAAAACAATTTATAAATGTGGTGTATTGGTCCCCCAAGTAACTGAATAAGAAAAATCCACTAAATATAACTTAGCACAATATTTAAGCAATTGCAAAACACTAATTAGTCTCTGCAGGTAATGTGATTCTTTACCAGACAAAGGCAGACTATAATAAAGTAATATTTATTATGAGCAAAAAATAGCCACAGTGCATACAAAAAACAGATGATTAACAAATGATTTACACCATCAACAGATAAAAACAAAAGGGATAAAATAACAGAAGTTCTAATCACTTACTCAGGTTTTCAAAGTAAAACGTCTGCCCAGGGGGTCTCTGGTTAGAAAGATGGTGACTCACTTACAATTAGATTCTGACTCCCAAGCAAGTCCAATACACATTTCAGTACCATTGGATATATACCCTGTGGATTACCAAGCCTGGCCTAGAGGAGTTAAGGCGTATCTATAGAGACAATAAGTGACCACCCCCTTGTGTTCCAGACCCACATCAATCTAAATAGAAACATTTTATTCTATTTCCTCTTTTGTACTTGCCACAGAAACAATAATTGCATCTATGAACGTGTTACCATTTCTCCATTCCATAGATATGTCACACTTCTTACTTGTAACCCAATATAGCGGACATCCCAATACCTTCCCATATGGTTAAGTTATGCCAATCACGTTTGGGCTTGTTTAGAAGATGGTGCTTGTCCCATTCTAATTATAATAAAATGAGGCTTAATTATTATTCTGTGGGTACATATTAATGTTTCTTTTGGATATGATATTTGAACACAAGGCTAATGACCATTAACATATCAGAGAAATTAACTCATCAATTAACAGGCAGAGGCCATATGGCTGAAGTCAGCTATTTTACATCAGACTAAACATTCAGGCATCTCAAGTGTAAAATCTTACACCCTGCAGAGCTTGGAACTAAATATCCAGACATCTCCAGTGTAGAATCTCACACCCTGCAGAGCCTTTGATTAATCAAAGGATCCATCCATGTTGCAAACCATCTGCCCCCTTTCACATTCCTATGCAGTTTTCATTACCCATTCTGTCATCTGATCTCTACCAAGTGGTCAATTCATATATGCACTACACAAATTACATTAAATGGCAATATTCTGTTGTGCAAAAATGAATTTTGCACCCTTGACTTAACAACACACACACTGCTAAATGCACACACAGAGACTGCTAAATACATACAGACTGCTGAATACACACAGACACACAGCGGGATACTCGAAAACTGCTGAATGCACACAGACTGCAGTGAGGGGTACAGTGTGTGTGTGTGAAGGGTGCTCTGTGTGTGTGTGTGAGGGGTGCTGTGTGTAAGAAAGGTGCTGTGTGTGTGTGAGGGGTGCCGTGTGTGAGGGGTGCTGTGTGAGGGGTGCTGTGTGTGTGTGTGAGGGGTGCTGTGTGTGTGAAGGGTGCTGTGTGTATGTGAAGGGTGCTGTGTGTGTGTGAAGGGTGCTGTGAGGGGTGCTCTGTGTGTGTATGAGGGGTGCTGTGTGTGTGGGTTGCTTTTTGTGGGTTGCTGTATGTGTGGGTCGCTGTATGTGTGGGTTGCTGTGTGTGTGGGTTGCTGTGTGTGTATGAGAGGTGCTCTGTGCGTATGAGGGGTGCTGTTTGTGTGTGAGAGGTGATGTGTGTGTGTGTGTGTGTGTGTGTGTAAGGGGTGCTGTGTGTGTGTGAGGGGTGCTCTGTGTGCAGTGGTGCATTCTAGTTTTGTGCTGCCCTAGGCATGACAAAATGTAACCCTCCCCTTCCAAATTTCTCTTCCTGACAGACACACGCCCACACTGACATACACTTACTTACGGATACACATTCATTGTCACAAACACAGTTAATAACACACTTTCACTGAAACATACACATTCAGAAACATACACAGTCACTCATTCATCAACACACACTCACATTCACCTACAGACACACATATACACTAACTGAGACACATACACACTCACTGACAAGACACACATGCACACTCACTCAGTGTCACACACACACACACTGGGACACACATATACTCACTGACAGATACACATTCACACTCACTGACAGACATATATACACTCAGTGTCAGACACACTCTCTCAGTGACAAACACAGATACACACACCGACACATGCATACACACACTGACAAACACACATACATACACACTGACAAACACATATACACTCTCACATACACACACACACACACACACACACTAACAGACACACACACTCTAACAGGCACACACTCTAACATACACACACTGACACTCACTAACAGACACACACACACCCTTACTGACACACGCTAACAGACACACACACACACTCTCACTAACAGACACATACACTCTCAATAACAGACACACTCACTAAAAAACATACACTAACTTACATTTCGGTGGATTTCTCCCTGAGATCCAGTAGGGCTGCTGCTGGCTGGACTGGCAGGCGGTCGGGGAGACAGTTGCACAGCTCCCTCCCTTGCACGCCTCTCAGTGATGCCTGAGCCCTAGTGATGTCATATTCTGGCTCTGGCATTACTGTGGGTTGCGCGAGGGAGCTGAGCAGGAAGGGCTGCAACATCAGGAGTTGTCAGCCTCGCGCTAAATACAGCGCTGTGTGTGTGAGAGGTGCTGTGTATGTGAGAAGTGCTGTGTGTTTGAGGGGTGCTGTGTGTGTGTAAGAAGCGGTGTGTGTGAGTGTGTGTGAGAGGTGCTATGCGTGTGTAAGGTGGGCTGTGTGTGAGAGGTGGTGTGTATGTGAGGGGTGATGTGTGTGAGAGAGGTGCTGTGTGTGAGAGGTAGGGTTGCCACCTTGCCGGTATTTACCGGCACAGCCGGTATTTGATGCTCTGTGGCTAGTGCCGGTATTGCAAAAATACCAGCAATTCAACTGCCGGTATTTTTCTTTTAAGAGAATGTCCTGCAATATTGGCACTGACCACAAAGGGTGTCCAGTGCTCTCAGACTGTACTAAGTAACTCTTTGGTGCGTGGCTGTGTGGAGAGGTATGAGATGGGATATTGCAGCTTGATCCTGCCCTCTCCACTAATAGACTACATATGGGAGGAGCAAGAGCTTCAGGTCAAGGAGATGGAAGCATGGCAGCAGGAGCTGAGTCTTGAGAGCAGGTACGTGTGTATACAGCAGTCTGTGTGTCTATACAGCAGTCTGTGTGTGTGTGTGTGTTTCTATTTAGTAGCATGTGTATGTTTTCAGCGGTCAGATGGGAGAATGGTGAAAGAAATAGAACCAGAATATCAATCTCTGTTAGAAAATGGTATGTACACACATTGTTATATACTATATGAACACTATTGAAAAAAGAGAGACAACATTTTGAGAAATAGTCCCAGGTGCAAATACCATGGTTACCAACTCTCAAAAAAGATTACCCATGTAAGAGATTAGAAACTCAATATGATAAGTATAAAACACAAATTGTAAGTCTTTATTAACACTAGACAAATATCTTCACACACAAAGTGAAAAAAAACTTGAAGTGAAAAAACAGTGACTGTAAAAAGTGATATTAAAAAGGGAAAACCTAAGTAGCCTGCCAGACTCATCCTGTATATAAGTCCCCTTACAAATACAAAAACGTTCTTGCTACTGCACTGATCATCAGAAATTGAAATAGAAACCGTTTTAAAAAGAGACCTCTCTCAGTTATGTTATTTCAAGTAGAGAGCTAAAAAAAAATAGCCATATAGTCTCAGTGGTCCGTGGAGGTAAGGGGAACACATGGAATTGAGTAGAATAGAAAAAAAAAATAGATATCTAAAGTCATCTACAAAAAAGTTACAAAAATATCCATTGGAAAATTAGAAAGGGTACAAGTTAGGGGGTATGCAGAATAGGATTGTTTATAGCAGAATCCAACAAAATGGGGTAGTTTGAATGGTATGATTAAAAGGAAAGGAGGGTAGAAATCTATATTGGGTTTTACCCCCATCTTATTATAAAAAAAAACAAAAAAACAGTTAGAGTGCCAAGAGTGAGATAAAGCAATCTCTCGGTTATACTGCAAAAATATACACGAGGAAGTAATATCAGATGAGACTATATTCGATTAGAGTATATCATACATAATAATAACAGAGGGGTCGGATAAGTGTGAAAAAGGTATCTGGGATTGATAAAGGTAGCAACTGAGTCTTAGATTATTGCTGTGTCAAATGCACCTAAATCAGAACGTAGGCATACCGCATAACATCCCTATGGAGATACCAATTAGGATTACCCTAATAGATAAAAAAAATTCCCCCCATATTATGAATGATCTGTAGATATATAAATGAAATCCATAGAGTTGTATCCAGCAATCTTATAAGCAAAACAAATCAAAGAAAATAAAATAAATAAAGTAAACAGCCACTACAACCTAACTCACCCTATAACCATCTAGCTGCTTCGAGGCAGCTCAAAGGTTGAAGATTAGTGATGTCGCGAACATAAAATGTTCCGTTCGCGAACGGTAAGCGCGAATTTCCGCAAATGTTCGCGAATGGGCGAACCGCCATAGACTTCAATAGGCAGGCAAATTTTAAAACCCACAGGGGCTCTTTCTGGCCACAATAGTGATGGGAAAGTTGTTTCAAGGGGACTAACACCTGGACTGTGGCATGCCAGAGGGGGATCCATGGCAAAACTCCCATTTAAAATTACATAGTTGATGAAGAGTCTGGTTTTAATCCATAAAGGGCATAAATCACCTAACATTCCTAAATTGTTTGGAATAACGTGCTTTAAAACATCAGGTATGATGTTGTATCGATCAGGTAGTGTAAGGGTTACGCCCGCTTCACAGTGACAAACCAAACTTCCCGTTTAACGCACCGCAAACAACCGCAAACAGTCCATGTGCACAACCGCAAACTCCCCATTTGCACAAGGTTGGATACCAAGCTAGCCATGTCCCGTTCCTTGTCCTCACTGATGTCATTGAAGGTCTCTTCCTCCACCCAGCCACGTACAACACCAAGGGTCCCCGAAAGGTGACAACAAGCCCCCTGTATTTTTTTTTAAATGTACACTACTGTTACACCAGATATGAGTTGCACTGGTGTGACACTGTGCCCTGGCAGGCCCTGAAACGCACACGTGTGAAGGAAACTGACTGCTCTTATTTCACAGTCAAATTTCTAGTTTTCTTTTTTTAATGTACACTACTGTTACACCAGTGATTGGCCCACGTCATGCCTACGCCCCCAAAACGTTCGTGTGTGGGGGTGCTGGAATGACGTGGGCCAATGGGAGCCTGAATCAACTTTTGGTTCCCACTGCCCCTTTAAGAGCGAGCTCGTGACTCGAGCCGTGCTCCTTGTGCCAGGCGGGCCAAGTGACCGATCACTGCGGTCTGTGCACGTGGCTAAGTCAGAAGAGGAGATCAAGCCGCATGCGGCTCGTGTGGAGGCAGGAGTGATCCAGCCACGCGCGGCTCAAGCTTAGGTAAATACAGCCACAGCCACTTATCTCAATCACACACCTTTCCTAACGTCCTATCCCATTAAAAGCATATTACCGCGTATTTAATAAAACAGATAGACCCCCTACTTCATCCAGGTTACCGATCGATGGTTCGATATTCTGAGCCCTCTCTGATTTACTGTACACGACTATTCGATATTCCCACAAATTTTATATAGCATTTTATGTTTGTTTGAGACCACCTTAAAAATATTGGATATTGCTAAAAATCATGATCACTATATACTTTCTCTACAAACCTCTAAAATGAACCAAACTACTCATCCATCTGCTATACCACTTCATCCCACCTAGAACTAGTGCCCAGTTAAAATACTTGACTCTTACTTACCCACACTCAGTCATGCCACACACATTTCACCACTACTCTCACTGAATCCCTCTGACTACGGCTAAATTCATCTTCTACATCAGAACACTACTCCTAAGATTGGGTTGTATCCATGTCTCGGGTCTTTCATTTAGAATAGGGGCAGCTTCGGTCTCCTTTAACACTGACACTCCAGTGCATATTATTTAAAGATTGGGCAGATGGAAATCCTCAGTCTACAACCGATATATTCCTCATCCCGAGAAAGAAATTAGGAAAGCTTTTAAAAGTTTGGCTTTGTAAATTTGATGCAAAACGTGTGTTTTTCTTTAATTTTATTCTTTAATTTTATTCTTTAATTTTTTTTCTTTAACCTTTTCACCCTCTTTGCATGAACCCGATTTACATATATTACTAATATGTTTCTGAACATATATATTATATTATACACTCACCTGCCTAGGTCCAACGATAAATGACTATGGGGGATAATGTATACTAAACACAGGTTACTGGCTATGGGGGGGGGGGGGGGGGAGGGATAATGTATATTAAACACAAGATATATATACCAAAAAGCAAGTAAAAATAGGCGCTAGTAAAAGTTGTCTTGAAATCTAAATGCTAATATCAGGAAATATATAACATAGAAATAGCTGCACCTTATAAAGTGTAAAGCTCCAACACAACACTCTTACAATACAAAAAAAATCCAAAATAAAGGTGCGCTGTGTCTTTAAGACCCAAATATCTAAAGTGCCAAATGTGCAATATGTGATAAAGTGCAAACGTTTGAAGGTGCACTTTAAGTGTTAAACAAGATTATACATACATATATACGTCCTCTCCAATCGCAGTAAACATGTAAAAGGGAGAGACAAAAAACAATAATAGTGTAAATCTATTTCAAAAACTTCTTAGTGTGGTATTTCTACAAAATTTACACTCACAAGGATAGAGCAGAAATAGCCTGCTCTAGCTGTATCGGCTTCTTCTAATATTTCCTTTCCAAGGAAAAAGACTGCACGGACAAATAAAATCTATTTCATATATTTTAAATCCCAGCTTTCGCACAAGTACTCCACCTTCCTCTATATGCAGCAAAAAGTCAAAACGGAATAGGTTGTGTAAACTTCGGGGTGTCGACAAAGTCCCTTAGTAAACCGCCGCTGTTCTTTTGCTGCTGTAGCTGATTTCGATTTCCGGGAGGAGGGGCTTCCAAACGTGCGTAACGTGGTGCGTAATTTGCGTGATGACGCGTTTCGCCGTACTCACGGCTTCCTCAGATCCTTTTTCCTTGGAAAGGAAATATTAGAAGAAGCCGATACAGCTAGAGCAGGCTATTTCTGCTCTATCCTTGTGAGTGTAAATTTTGTAGAAATACCACACTAAGAAGTTTTTAAAATAGATTTACACTATTATTGTTTTTTGTCTCTCCCTTTTACATGTTTACTGCGATTGGAGAGGACGTATATATGTATGTATAATCTTGTTTAACATTTAAAGTGCACCTTCAAACTTTTGCACTTTATCACATATTGCACATTTGGCACTTTAGATATTTGGGTCTTAAAGACACAGCGCACCTTTATTTTGGATTTTTTTTGTATAATAAACACAGGTTACTGGCTATGGGAGGGATAATGTATAATAAACACAGGTTACTGGCTATGGGAGGGATAATGTATAATAAACACAGGTTACTGGCTATGGGGGGATAATGTATAATAAACACAGGTTACTGGCTATGGGAGGATAATGTATAATAAACACAGGTTACTGGCTATGGGGGGGATAATGTATAATAAACACAGGTTACTGGCTATGAGGGGGATAATGTATAATAAACACAGGTTATTGGTTGTGGGGGGATAATGTATAATAAACACAGGTTACTGGTTGTGGGGGGATAATGTATAATAAACACAGGTCAGTGGCGTACATACCAGGGTCGCAGGGGTCGCGGCTGCGACCGGGCCCGGCCCACCAGGGGGCCCGGCCGCCCCTGCGACCCTGTATGTACCCACTGGGCCAGCCTCTTCTCCTGGGGGCCCCAGGAGCCGGCCACCTCAGGGCCCCCCGAGGCTGGCCCTGCTGTCACCCCACGGCCGGTCAGGCTGGCGCGCGAGGGAGCACTCTCCCCTGAGTGCTTCCTCTTCAGCTCCCTCGCGCACCGCACTGATACCGGAGTCGGAAGATGACATCATCTTCCGGCGCCGGCATCCCTACGCGGCGCGCGAGGGAGCTGAAGAGGAAGCACTCAGGGGAGAGAGCTCCCTCGCGCGCCAGCCTGACCGGCCGTGGGGTGACCAGCCCCCCAGGAGCCCAGCAGCACCACTGGACCCCAGGGAATCCCCTCAGCACTCCAAAAGGTAAGGAGGCTGGGGGGATTAATTAAAAAAAAAAAAAACAATTGTGAGTGTAAGTGTGTGTGAGTGAGTGTTAGTGTAAGTGTGTGTGAGTGTTAGTGTGTGTGTTAGAGTGTGTGTGTGAGTGAGTGTTAGTGTAAGTGTGTGTGTGAGTGAGTGTTAGTGTAAGTGTGTGTGAGTGCTAGTGTGTGTGTGTGTGAGTGTTAGAGTGTGTGTGTGAGTGTTAGAGTGTGTGTGTGAGTGTTAGAGTGTGTGTGTGAGTGTTAGAGTGTGTGTGTGAGTGTTAGTGTGTGTGTGAGTGTTAGTGTGTGTGTGTGAGTGTTAGTGTGTGTGTGTGAGTGTTAGTGTGTGTGTGAGTGAGTGTTAGTGTGTGTGTGAGTGAGTGTTAGTGTGTGTGTGAGTGAGTGTTAGTGTGTGTGTGAGTGAGTGTAAGTGTGTGTGTGAGTGAGTGTAAGTGTGTGTGTGAGTGAGTGTAAGTGTGTGTGTGAGTGAGTGTTTGTGTGTGTGTGTCTGCTAGTGAGTGTCAGTGAGTGTGTTACTGTGTGTGTCTGTTACTGAGTGTGTTTGTGTGTGTGTGTTAGTAAGTCTGTTTGATGTCTGTTAGTGAATGTGTGTTTGTCAGTGAGAGTGTATGTTTTGTAAGTGAGTGTGTATGTATGTCTGCCGCTGAATGTGTCTCTGTCAGTAAATGTGTGTGTCTGTTAGCTAGTGTGTATGCGTTTGTTCGTGAGAGTGTGTGTGTCTTCAGCACTTACCTTTCTCCAGCACTTACCTTTCTCCGCGCACGCATTCAAACCGCCCATAGGAAAGCATTACTCAATGCTTTCCTAAGGACGTTCAGTGTCTTAGAATCGCAGAAGCGCCTCTAGCGGCTGTCAGTGGGACAGACACTAGAGGCTGGATTAACCCTCAGTGAAACATAGCAGTTTCTCTGAAACTGCTATGCTTTCAGCTGCAGGGTTACAACTAGAGGGACCTGACACCCAGACCACTTCATTGAGCTGATGTGATCTGGGTGTCTGTAGTGGTCCTTTAAGTGTGTGTGCATCTTCAGGCACTTGCGTACATACCGCGGTCGCAGGGGTCGCAGCCCTGCAACCCCTGCGACCAGGTGGCCGCCGCCATGAGTTGCTGCCCCGGCCCGCGCAGAGTAAGCTATTGGGGACATCACTATTGAAGATCTATGTCATGTGATTTGGTATTTAGAGAGAAGGCTTTCTACATAGGAGGCCCTGTTAAAAAATAAACCGCCTAGCGATGGTGTCCTACTCAATGCGCGTTTCTGCGCTACACTGCAACCTTTGTCAAGAGCATCCCATCGAACCAAGCTCGCCAGTTATTTACATGCCATAACTCCTCCCTCTAGTGACGTCACACAGCCTATGGATTGCTGAGATGTAATAGGGGGGCGTTGTTAAACAAGAGAGGAACACACTCACTCAATAGGCAGACACGCCCCCATGATCAATTACATGGCATGCTTGTCAGTTTAGGTAAACATCTAAATGTGGGGACTAAAGTAAATATGGATGTTCCTTGCAAATATGTAATAGCAAATTATGCCCGGACTAATGGTCATCCCAGTACAAAATCTGGGTGGAAGAATGTATAAGAAAGACATAATATTTATAATTAGTTAATCTCCGGATAGCCGTTGTCACAACCAGTTGAAATCCTTAGAGCCTTCAAGAGGTATATAAATATGCATAAATTGAGTATTAGAAAAACCCTTGCTCAAAATTATTTACAGACATTTAACACAAAAATACAATTTCTCTTGAGATTAACAAATAACAGAATATATAAAAAAAAAAGGATATTAATTAGAAGGGGGATAATATTAGATTAGATAAAGGGGGGAGAATCCTTCATTAAGTCCATTTGAACTCAATGTTTTCAATCTAAATATCCCAAACCATTCTCGTTATCATAGTTACATCGCCTCCAGACCACAGAAACGTAGACCCTTAGAGTCACTTGCATGGCATTCCCTGAGGTGTCTTGAGCTGGGATTGTCCACTGGATTTTTAGGGAACCTAATGTGTTCTTTAATTTGTTGTTTAAAAGGGTGAAAATGTTCCCAACATATTTGAGGTTACATTGGCAGGTTATTAGATATACTATACCTGCCGTATTGCAGTTAAAGAAAGATGTGATCTTAAACTCATGTCTTCCTTCACTGTCTGTTACACTTTTAGAGTCCCTTTTAATACATTTACATACAACACACCTTCCACATCCAAAAGTGCCAACTAGGGTATTCTTAAACCGTGTTGATAGAAATGGCTGTTTCTGTTGAAGGTGGCTTGGAGCCAAAAGATCACAACGTTTTTTTTTTTTACCAGAGCGTGCATAATCTTTAAGGTGTCCGTCACCAGTGAATATAGGCCAGAATCGTTGAAGTGATTTTTTTCATACCTGACGATCTCCCTGGACTTATCCGGTACCTTTTTGGATTCAGTCTCATTTAGCAGAACATTACGGTCGACATCCAAAGCCCTCCTATAGGCTCATTTCAAACATCTATTGGGATATCCTTTTCCCCTGAACGGCTGTTTTAGGTGTTTTGCTTTGATGTTGAACTCCTCCATAGTACTACAGTTATGTCTTACCCTGAGGTATTGGCCCGTTGGGATGTCTTGCCCTAGGGGTCTTGGATGGAAACTGTCCCATCTTAGGAGGCTATTTAGAAAAAAGTATTTAGAAAATTGGGCAGACTAGATGGGCCGAATGGTTCTTATCTGCCGTCACAGTCTATGTTATTGGTTATCGGGATTGCCAAACTGGTGGAGGGGGAAGTCGCCGATCTCACGTACACTTATTGTAAGTGGTATCATAAAAAATCCATAATTCATAGTTATGATAAAATATATATATCCAATCACCTTTACATTCATCAATAAAGATTCATTTAACAACATAAGAAAATTAATTTTTATTAAGTAGGCAGTTGAACGGCGCCTTTGAAATTAGCATTGCCATTCAATAAAAGTCTATGATTCTTTTCTCTGGTTCCCTTGTTCATTATCAAAAGTAATCAACAGAGCCAATAAGCAGACCAAAAGCATTTGGTAAAATCTAATTTGATGCAATTGATTGCATGCTGTGGTTGAAGAAAAAAGAGCCAGACATTAACGATTGCTTCATCCATCATATTTATTTATATCCTGCTTATTGAAGACAATTTTAACTTTGCGTAATTTAAAACAGAGATTGCGTATTATTTCATTAATAACAAGCAGTAACAACTGGCTGTCTCCAGTGTTTTAACTTCATTTGAATCCTAGTATATTCAGATTTTAATTATAATGTCTCCTCCATTTACATAAAGAAGGAAGCAAAATCAATTTAAAGTAGAAAGCTGCATACAGTTTAAATAATTCACACTTTATTATTTTTTATTGCGCCACTATATTTTAGCTTGATGCTATGAAAAGTTCTAATTGCATAATTTTATTATCAAATCAGTTTGCTACTGCATTGTTAAAGGCAAAAAATCAATAGTGATCATAAATTAATTAATATACCAATTATTACTGTAACTCTGTGTAATTTTATTTTTCTGTCAGCTTTTGGCATTGTAATTGTGTAATTCAAGAGAAATCAGAAATTATCCTCATACTTACTGTAATTTTTCTTTTCCTAGATATTTCCATGGCATATCTTAACTGCTGTTAGAAAATGGGTTACCATGATATCTAAAGCCCACCTGGAACCAGTAAGAGCAGATAAAGCTGAAACCTGCACACGCAGAGTACTTCTCAGCCCTTCATCCAGACCTGTTTGCAGACAATCCAAAATATTGAACACTGTAGGAGAAAAACAAGGGATGTTTTTATCTTTAGCCCAATCTGAAAATACAGTCCAGATTTGATAATTTGTAGATGAAGTTGATTTTCTTCTGAACTGCAAAAGGCTGTTAATCACTGCCTGGGAAAAAAAACCCTGATAGCTAGGCTTCTCCTTTCAGATTCAACCCGCAACCATGTTGCCCAATAAAACTCATAAAATGTATACAAAACATAGGGCCGGTGCAAGGATTTTTGCCGCCCTAGGCAAAAGAAAAATTTGCCGACCCCCCATGTGACATCACAATGCCCCACCCATATGATCTGCTATATAAACTAATGCCAGTGCTGCAAACAGTGTGTATTTACATTAAAAAGCCTGCAGGGACACGCTATAGAGGGGGGAAGGAACACTATGGGAGTGGAGGAAATCTATGGGAGGGAGGAAAACTATGGGAGGGGAGGAAGCTACACTATGGGGGGAAGGAAAACTAGGGGGGGCACTAAGGTACAGGGAAGGGAAGGGGAAATGAACACTGGGGTAGTTAAGGGTACACTAAAAGAGAAGGGAGATGCACACTAAGATGGGGAGGTGGGAGGAACATTAAGGGAAATGGGGGGGCACTAAGAGTAAAGGGGAGGGAAGTTGAACACTAAGGGATAGGGGAGGGATGGGAGAGGAACCCTAAGGGACAGGGAGAAGAGAGGAGAGGACACTAAGGGACAGGGAAGGGAAGGAAGAGTAACACTAAGGGACAGGGGAGGGAGGGGATAGGAACACTAAGGGACAGAGAAGAGAGGGAAGATGGACACTAAGGGACATGGAGGGGAGAGTGGCACAGCAAACAGGGGTCCTGAGTGGGGAGAAAGACACACAGATGGACCTGGTGGTGAGAAAGTCCACAGAGGGGCTGGGGATGAAAGAGCCACACAGAAGGGCTTTGTTAGTGGAAAAACAAAGAGGCTGGGGGTGAAAGAGACACAGATCGGCTGGAGAAGAGGAAAAAGAGACACAGAGGGGCTGGGGGGAAATAGACGGGCTGGTGGTGAAAGAGAAACACAAAGCAGCTAGTAAGAGTAAAAGACACAAAGGGTTTGGGAAGAAGGAGACACAGAGGCTGGGGGGAGTAAGAAACACAAAGGTGGTAGTATGAGATACACAAGGGAGGTGTAAGACACACAATAGTGAAAAAATAGGGGATAAGACACTAAAGGGGGTAAGACATTTAAAAAAGAGGATAAGAAACAAAAGGCGGGTTAAGAGGCACACAGGTGAAGATGCTTTGGGGGGTTTCTTTGTGTGTAAGGGAAGCATGGTGTGTTTCTGTGTGTGTAGGGATGTGTGACGAAAGTAACCTCTTCACTGGCTTTTAGAGGGACCTGCTGGCCAGCCTCTTCCCTCAGGACTATGGGCCCTGCAATATACCTTGCCCAAGTCACTTTAAAAGGCTCTGTTCATGTGAAGTATGTACTTTTGTACTCCAGACACAGAGACCGGCTGTTAGCCCTAATTCTCTGGAACCATTTTGGGCATGGGACCATGTGCACGGTGGATCAAAAATATGACTTCCAGGAAATTCCTGAACCCCTGAACCGATCTGGGTGATTTTTGGATATGCTGTTCACCCAGATCAAGGCTTTTATGGGGATATGTTGTATTTTGGGGTACTTATTGGACTTCGTCAAAATGTGTGTTTTTTCTGCCTGGGGATAATTAAGTTAATGCATTTTCTGCCTTAATTATATCACAGGCAGAAGAGAGGGATTGTGTACTGTATGTGGGAGTGTCATTCATTGTCACACTGTTTTCATTGGTTTGTACACTTTGTGTCCATGTGCCCAACAAGGTCCACCTGGGTGTCACCCTTGTTGGAAAACCTGCATAAAAGGCCAGCTGTGGCTTCCATTAAACAGACTTACTTCACCCTCAATCTAGAGTCTTGTCTCTTATTGGGGGAAACTGCTATATTACTACAAGGGATTGCTATAATCACTATACTCCCTTGGATTCTCTGAACTCTTGTAAGAGCTATTCCGGCTTGACTCTGTGGAGGAAGAGAGGTTCACCCACTGGAACCTGGAGCCTTATCGTGGGTCCAGGGTGGGTAGGAGACGGCCAGACCCCAACCAAGCTGCGGTTGTTTTGGGGTCTGCAGTGCTTATGGTGTCTGGTAGAGTGCTTTGAGCTCTCACTAAGCACTAGGAGCATCTGTCGGCAAAGGTACCCAACCGGAGTACAGGAAACATAGAAACATAGAATGTGACGGCGGATAAGAACCATTCAGCCCATCTAGTCTGCCCAATTTTCTAAATACTTTCATTAGTCCCTGGCCTTATCTTATAGTTAGGATAGCCTTATGCCTATCCCACGCATGCTTAAACTCCTTTACTGTGTTAACCTCTACCACTTCAGCTGGAAGGCTATTCCATGCATCCTCTCAGTAAAGTAATACTTCCTGATATTATTTTTAAACCTTTGTCCCTCTAATTTAAGACTATGTCCTATTGTTGTGGTAGTTTTTCTTCTTTTAAATATAGTCTCCTCCTTTACTGTGTTAATTCCCTTTATGTATTTAAATGTTTCTATCATATCCCCCCTGTCTCGTCTTTCCTCCAAGCTATACATGTTAAGATCCTTTAACCTTTCCTGGTAAGTTTTATCCTGCAATCCATGAACCAGTTTAGTAGCCCTTCTCTGAACTCTCTCTAAGGTATCCATATCCTTCTGAAGATACGGTCTCCAGTACTGCGTACAATACTCCAAGTGAGGTCTCACCAGTGTTCTGTACAATGGCATGAGCCCTTCCCTCTTTTTACTGCCAATGCCTCTCCCTATACAACCAAGCATTCTGCTAGCATTTCCTGCTGCTCTATTACATTGTCTGCCTACCTTTAAGTCATCAGAAATAATCACCCCTAAATCGCTTTCCTCAGATGTTGAGGTTAGGACTCTATCAAATATTCTGTACTCTGCCCTTGGGTTTTTACGTCCAAGATGCATTATCTTGCACCAGTGGCGTACACATGACCCATGAGGCCCCGGTGCGAAAATTAATCCGTGGCCCCCCCCCCCCCCCCCTCGCGCTTACTCTGCGCGGGCCGGGGCAGCAACACATGGCAGCGGGCACCTGGTCACAGGGGTTGCAGGGCTGCGACCGCGGTATGTACGCCAGTGCATGCAGATGCACACACACTTAAAGGACCACTACAGACACCCAGATCACATCAGCTCAATGAAGTGGTCTGGGTGTCAGGTCCCTCTAGTTTTAACTCTGCAGCTGAAATCATATCAGTTTCAGAGAAACTGTTATGTTTCACTGAGGGTTAATCCAGCCTCTAGTGGCTGTCTCACTGACAGCCGCTAGAGGCGCTTCCGCCATTTTAAGACAGTGAACGTCCATAGGAAAGCATTGAGTAATGCTTTCCTATGGGCGGTTTGAATGCGTGCGCGGCTCTTGCCGTGCATGCACGGCTCTTGCCGTGCATGCGCATTCGGAGCTGAGAGGCGGAGAGATCCCCAGCGCCATGGGAGTCCGGCGCTGGAGAAAGGTAAGTGCTGAAGACACACACACACTCTCATGAACAAATGCATACACACTAGCTAACAGACACACACATTTACTGACAGAGACACACTCAGCGGCAGACATACATACACACTCACTTACAAAACATACACTCTCACTGACAAACACACACTCACTAACAGACATCAAACAGACTCACTAACACACACACAAACACACTCAGTAACAGACACACACAGTAACACACTCACTGACACTCACTAGCAGACACACACACTCTAACACAAACACCAACACACACACATTAACACACACACACATTAACACACACACACACTGACACTCACACACACTAACACTCACACACACACTCACACTTACACTCACACACACACACTTACACATGTTTTTTTTTTAAATTTAATCCCCCCAGCCTCCCTACCTTTTGGAGTGCTGAGGGGATTCCCTGGGGTCCAGTGGTGCTGCTGGGCTCCTAGGCGGGTGCTTCCTCTTCAGCTCCCTCGCGCGCTGCGTACTGATACCGGAGCCGGAAGATGACGTCATCTTCCGGCTCCGGTATCAGTGCGGTGCGCAAGGGAGCTGAAGAGGAAGCACTCAGGGGAAAGTGCTCCCTCGCGCACCGGCCAGCCTGACTGCCCGCCGGGTGTAAGCAGGGCCAGCCTCGGGGGGCCCTGAGGTGGCCGGCTCCTGGGCCCCCCAGGAGAAGAGGCTGGCCCAGAGCGTACATACCGGGTCGCAGGGCGGCCGGGCCCCCTGGTGGGCCGGGCCCGGTCGCAGCTGCAACCCCTGCGACCCTGGTATGTACACCACTGTCTTGCACTTATCCACATTAAATGTCAGTTGCCACAACTCTGACCATTTTTCTAGTTTACCTAAATCATTAGCCATTTGGCTTATCCCTCCTGGAACATCAACCCCGTTACATATCTTAGTATCATCAGCCTACCTTTAAGTCATTAAAAATAATTACCCCTAAATCCCTTTCATCAGATGTTGAGGTTAGGACTCTATCAAATATTCTGTACTCTTATCTTATCTTCATTAAATGTCTAATCTTATCCACATAAAATGTCAATTGTCACAACTCTGACCATTTCTCTAGTTTACCTAAATCATTTGCTATTTAGCTTATCCCTCCTGGAACATCAACCCTGTTACATATCTTAGTATCATCAGCAAAAATACATACCTTACAATCAAGACCTTCTGCAATATCACTAATAAAAATATTAAAGAGAATGGGTCCAAGTATAGATCCCTGAGGTACCCCACTGGTGACAAGCCCAAGCTTCGAATATACTCCATTGACTACAACCCTCTGTTGCCTGTCACTCAGCCACTGCCTTATCCATTCAACAATATTGGAATCCAAACTCAAAGATTGCAGTTTATTGATATTCCTTCTATGTGCAACAGTGTCAAAAGCCTTTCTGAAATCTAGGTAAGCAATGTCTACTGCAATCAAAAGATTAGTTTGGCATGATCTCCCTGAAGTAAATCCATGTTGAAACTCTGTTACAGGATGCATTGTTGGTAATTATAAGGCATTTGATTTGATTAGTTAGCTAATTGGTTGGAGACAGAGGCGGCTCTCTAATTAGGCGGTTTAGGCGGCCGCCTAAGGCCTCGCGCTGGCGGGGGCCTCGCGGCCGCCTAAACCGCCTGTTAGCAGAGTGTGTCAGGTCCTCGGTCAGTGACCGAGGACCTGACACCAGGAGGGGGCCCGGCGGCTTGCCCAGTATGCCGCCGGGTGCGAGGCCCCTCCTTGCTGCCAGGCCGGCCACCGCAGACACTGGTCTGCAGCTCCGCAGTGTGCAGAGCTGCAGACCATGTGACTCGCGAGAATTGGCCAATCAGAGCGTTGCCGCGGGTTACCACGGCAACGCTCTGAATCTCGCGAGATTACACGGTCTGCAGCTCTGTGGAGCTGCAGACCGGGAGCAGGGGCCACCGGACCACCAGGGAGCCCACTGGACCACCAGGGAAAGGTAGGCTCACCCACCACCATCACCCCCACCACCCTTAGCTTCACCCCCTACCACCATCACCCCCACCACCCTTAGCTTCACCCCCCACCACCATCACCCCCACCACCCTCAGCCTCACCCCCACCACCCTCAGCTTCACCCCCCCACCACCACCATCACCCCCCCACCACCCTCAGCTTCACCCCCCACCACCACCATCACCCCCAACACCCTCAGCCTCACCCCCACCACCATCACCCCCACTACCCTCAGCTTCACCCCCCCACCACCACCATCACCCGCCACCACCCTCAGCTTCACCCCCCACCATCACCATCACCCCCCCACCAACCTCTGCTTCAACCCCCACCACCATCACCCCCACCACCCTCAGCCTCACCCCCACCACCCCACCCTCAGCCTCACCACCACCATCACCCTCACCACCCTCAGCCTCACCCCCACCACCATCACCCCCACCACCCTCAGCTTCACCCCCCCACCACCACCATCACCCTCAGCTTCACCCCCCACCACCACCATCACCCCCAACACCCTCAGCCTCACCCCCACCACCATCACCCCCACTACCCTCAGCTTCACCCCCCCACCACCACCATCACCCGCCACCACCCTCAGCTTCACCCCCCACCATCACCATCACCCCCCACCAACCTCAGCTTCAACCCCCACCACCATCACCCCCACCACCCTCAGCCTCACCCCCACCACCCCACACTCAGCCTCACCACCACCATCACCCTCACCACCCTCAGCCTCACCCCCACCACCATCACCCCCACCACCCTCAGCTTCACCCCCCACCACCATCAGCCTCACCCCCACCCTCACCATCACCCCCCACCACCCTCAGCCTCACCCCCACCACCATCACCCCCACCACCCTCAGCTTCACCCCCCACCACCATCAGCCTCACCCCCACCCTCACCATCACCCCCCACCACCCTCAGCCTCACCCCCCACCACCATCACCCCCCACCACCCTCAGCTTCACCCCCCACCACCATCAACCCCACCACCCTCAGCCTCACCCCCACCACCCCACCCTCAGCCTCACCACCACCATCACCCCCACCACCCTCAGCTTCACCCCCCACCACCATCAGCCTCACCCCCACCCTCACCATCACCACCCTCACCCTCACCCCCCACCACCATCAGCCTCACCCCCACCCTCACCATCACCCCCACCACCCTCAGCCTCACCCCCCACCACCATCACCCCCCACCACCCTCAGCTTCACCCCCCACCACCATCAACCCCACCACCCTCAGCCTCACCCCCACCCCCATCACCCCCACCACCCTCAGGTACACCCACCACCACCACCAGCTTCACCCCCCCCACCACCATCACCCCCACCAACCTCAGCCTCATTCCCCACCACCATCACCCACCATCACCACCCTCAGCCTCACCCCACCACCATCACCCCACCCTCAGCCTCACCCCATCACCATCACCCCACCCTCAGCCTCACCCCACCACCATCTCCCCACCCTCAGCCTCACCCCCCACCACCCTCAGCCTCACCCCCCACCACCATCACCCCCACCACCCTCACCATCACCCCTCCCTACCATCACCCCCACCACCCTCAGCCTCACCCCCACCACCCTCAGCTACACCCACCACCACCATCAGCTTCACCCCCCCACCACCGTCACCATCACCCCCCACCAACCTCAGCCTCATTCCCCACCACCATCATCCACCATCACCACCCTCAGCCTCACCCCCCACCACCCTCAGCTTAACCCCCACCACCATCACCCCCCACCACCATCACCCCTCACCACCCTCACCATCACCCCTCCCCACCATCACCCCCACCACCCTCAGCCTCACCCCCACCACCCTCAGCTACACCCACCACCACCGTCACCATCACCCCACCACCATCACCCCCCACCACCCTCAGCTTCACCCCTGCCCACCCTCAGCTTCACCCCTGCCCACCCTCAGCTTCACCCCTGCCCACCCTCAGCTTCACCCCTGCCCACCCTCAGCCTCACCCCACCCTCAGCTTCACCACCCCTCAGCATCACTCCCCCCACCACCTTCAGCATCACCCCCCTCAGCATCACCACCCTCAGCATCACCCCTCACCACCCTCAGCATTACCCCCCACCACCCTCAGCATCACCACCCTCAGCATAACCCTCCGTCACCACCCTCAGCTTCCCCCCACTCACCATCACCCCCTCCTTCTCACATCACCCCCTTCTCACTCTCACATTACCCCCTCTCACTCTCACATTACCCCCCCACTCTCACATTACCCCCCCACTCTCACATTACCCCCCCACTCTCACATTACGCGCCCCACTCTCACATTACCCCCCTCTCACTCTCACATTACCCCCCTCTCACTCTCACATTACCCCCTCTCACTCTCACATTACCCCCTCTCACTCTCACATTACCCCCTCTCACTCTCACATTACCCCCTCTCACTCTCACATTAACCCCTCTCACTCTCACATTACCCCCTCTCACTCTCACATTACTATCACCCCCTGCTCCCTCTCACATTACCATCAACCCCCGCTCCCTTTCACCATCACCGTCCACTCCCTCTCACCATCACACCCCCCGCTCCCTCTCACCATCAGCTACCCCATACACATAGGGTCTCAGACAAAAACACAAACATGCTCACAGAGACATACATTCGCACACACAAGGATACTCTCTGTCAGACACACTCTCAGGCACATACACAGGTAGACAGTGCGTCAATGTGTATATGTGACACTTTTTTGTTAGTGGGGCCTCATGTTTGCGTTTCGCCTAAGGCCTCATAAAGTCTAGAGCCGCCTCTGGTTGGAGATATTCTGGAGATAAACTGGAGGTAATCGGAGGTATTCAGGAGGATAAATAAAAAGTTAAGAATTGTTTGATTTAAATTATTTACCTTATTGGAATGGCAGACTTAGTTCAGTGTAATAGTTGCTATGCATTTGTTTCACCTTCCACTTTTTGGAGGTTTGGTTGTTGTCTAATCTGTACACAGTTCTCTATCTTGTGGCAGGAGATTGTATTTTTGAAGTCTGAGATTTGTAAATTATCTGGTAAACAAACTCAGGCTGGAACTGCTGCAAAGCCACTGCCACAGAGACATACTAGGAATACTGTAGGAACTGGTAGACTTAGAGTTGTGGATAAAAGGCATATTGCACATTCTGTTGCTCTACATAATTCATCTTCTGCACTGTCAGAGTGTAATGGTGTCATGGAGACAGGCACTGAGCCTAGTGGTGTTGTGGAGAGAGGCACTGAGGCTAGTGGTGTTGTGCAGAGAGGAACTGAGGCTAGTGGTGTTGTGCAGAGAGGCACTGAGGCTAGTGGTGTTGTGCAGAGAGGCACTGAGGCTAGTGGTGTTGTGCAGAGAGGCACTGAGGATAGTGGTGTTGTGCAGAGAGGCGCTGAGGCTAGTGGTGTTGTGCAGGGAGGCACTGAGGCTAGTGGTGTTGTGCAGGGAGGCACTGAGGCTAGTGGTGTTGTGCAGAAAGGCTTGAAGACTATGGTGAGGCCTAATAGAAAGCAGTTGTTGTTGGGGGATTCCATCATAAGAGGTTTGGAGATGGACAATGGTGGTCTTGTGAGGTGTCTTCCCGGAGCTACTGCTCACAGAGACAGGACACGTATCTGTAATATTGTTAAGCAAGCAAAGCAGGAAGGGGAATTAGATGTACTTGTCCATTTAGGGACAAAGGACTTGGCTTGCAATGAGGTTTCAGAGGTTAAGGCAGTTTTTAGTGTTTTTGCCAATGATATACGGCAGGTTGCTTCCACACTGTCATTCTCTGAAGTTCTGCCTGTGCATAACACTCAGAATGACAGGCAGATGCGTATTAGGGATTTTAACTTGTGGCTTGGTGAATGGTGTCGGGAGCCAGGATTTGGCTTTATTTCTCATGGTAGCTCTGTTTGGAATGGAAATAAACTGTACAAAAAATATGTTTTGCATCTTTCTCAAAAGGGAACAAATGTTCTCAGTGAGCAGTTCAGAGGTTTTGCTAGGATGTATTTAAACTAGGAGGGGAGGGGGGGGGGGCAAAAGGGTGATAAAACATCAATCCAATTGTCTCCCAAAACAAGGACAGAAGGTGCCTGTCATAAGTGTGCTAAAAAATTATAAGCTTAGAGTCATGTCTACAAATGCTCGCAGTTTAGGAAATAAGATCCATGAACTTGTGGCAATAATGGCAACTGATAGTGTAGATTTAGTCGCTGTTACTGAGACATGATATAATGAGAAAAATGACTGGGACATAGCAATACCAGGGTACTCTTTATATAGAAAAGACAGGGAAGGCAAGAAAGGGGGAGGGGTGGCCCTGTATGTGAAGGATAGCATAAAATCTAGCCTCATAAAGGTTAGTGAGGCGAACATAGAGTCCGTTTGGGTTACGTTAGAATTTGGTAATCACACAGTAACTCGTGTAGGTGTGATTTATAGGCCCCCAGGACAAATTGAAGAGTTAGATAATCTACTAGTTGAAGAAATAGCTAAAATGACAATGAAGGGGGAAGTTATCATCATGGGTGACTTTAATCTTCCTGATGTGAATTGGAAAACAAAAATAGCTACTTGTGCCAGGAGCACACATATTCTAAACTCCCTACGGGGATTGTCTCTAAAACAAGTCGTTGAGGAGCCAACTCGTAAAGAGGCCATACTAGATTTAGTGTTAACAAATGGAGATTTGGTATCGGATATTACTGTAGGTGAAAGTTTAGGATCCAGTGATCATCAGTCAGTGTGGTTTAATATAAGAACAGTGACTGAGTCACACCACACAAAAACAAAAGTTTTAGACTTTAGAAAAACAGACTTTTCTAAAATTAGAATATGTGTAAAGGAGTCATTATCAGACTGGAGCAATTTAAATGGAGACCAAGAGAAATGGGATTCTTTAAAAGTTGCACTACGGAAGGCAACAGAAAATTGCATTAGGCTTGTCAGTAAAAGCAAAAAAAAATCAAAAAAACACTGTGGTACGCCACAGATGTGGCCAAAATAGTAAAAAACAAAAAGTTAGCATTTAGTAATTATAAAAAAACCCAGAGTGAAGAAGACAGAATGACCTATAAGATTAGGCAGAAAGAGGCTAAGCAAGTTATAAGAGCTTCCAAATCACACACAGAAGAGAAAATAGCACAGTCAGTAAAAAAGGGGGACAAAACTTTTTTTAGATACATAAATGAGAAAAGAAAAGTAAAGCAAGGATTAGTTAGATTAAAAACAAAAGAAGGAAGATATGTAGATGAGGATAAAGGTCTAGCTGACTGCCTCAATGAATATTTTTGTTCGGTATTTACAGATGAAAATGAAGGAAAGGGACCTCAGTTAAGAAAAAGGATAAATAAGTAATTTATTACACGTGAGTTTACAGAGGAAGAAGTTCTATTTCAACTGTCAAAAGTAAAGACAAATAAGTCAATGGGACCTGATGGAATACACCCAAAGCTATTAAAAGAGCTTAGTGGTGTACTAGCAAAACCATTAACAGATTTATTTAACCAATCATTGTTAACAGGAGTAGTCCCAGAAGATTGGAAGTTAGCGAATGTTGTGCCCATTCACAAGAAAGGTAATAGGGAGGAGTCGGGCAACTATAGGCCAGTAAACCTTACTTCAGTAGTGGGGAAAGTGATGGAAACCATGTTAAAGGATAGGATTGTTGAACATCTAAAAACACATGGATTTCAAGATCAGAGACAACATGGGTTTACTTCAGGGAGATCGTGCCAAACTAATCTTATTGATTTTTTTGATTGGGTAACCAAAATTATAGATCAGGGTGGTGCAGTAGACATTGCTTACCTAGATTTCAGTAAGGCTTTTGACACTGTTGCACATAGAAGGCTTATCAATAAACTGCAATCTTTAAGTTTGGATTCCAATATTGTTGAATGGGCAAGGCAGTGGCTGAGTGACAGGCAACAGAGGGTTGTAGTCAATGGAGTATATTCGAAGCTTGGGCTTGTCACCAGTGGGGTACCTCAGGGATCTGTACTTGGACCCATTCTCTTTAATATTTTTATTAGTGATATTGCAGAAGGTCTTGATGGTAAGGCGTGTCTTTTTGCGGATGATACTAAGATATGTAACAGGGTTGATGTTCTAGGAGGGATAAGCCAAATGGCAAATTATTTAGGTAAACTAGAAAAATGGTCAGAGTTGTGGCAACTGACGTTTAATGTGGATAAGTGCAAGATAATGCATCTTGGACGTAAAAACCCAAGGGCAGAGTACAGATTATTTGATAGAGTCCTAACCTCAACATCTGAGGAAAGCGATTTAGGGGTGATTATTTCTGATGACTTAAAGGTAGGCAGACAATGTAATAGAGCAGCAGGAAATGCTAGCAGAATGCTTGGTTGTATAGGGAGAGGTATTAGCAGTAGAAAGAGGGAGTGCTCATGCCATTGTACAGAACACTGGTGAGACCTGACTTGGAGTACTGTACACAGTACTGGAGACCATATCTTCAGAAGGATATTGATACCTTAGAGAGAGTTCAAAGAAGGGCTACTAAACTGGTTCATGGATTGCAGGATAAAACTTACCAGGAAAGGTTAAAGGATCTTAACATGTATAGCTTGGAGGAAAGACGAGACAGGGGGGGATATGATAGAAACATTTAAATACATAAAGGGAATCAACACAGTAAAGGAGGAGACTATATTTAAAAGAAGAAAAACTAGCACTTTTTTTTCCTTTTATTTTTGCAGTCAAAGGGAATTTTATTTACAGTTTCTTCTGCAATAGATGTAATAAGAAAAACATTTCTAAACCAGTCATGCTTTCAGATGGAATGTTTTGGCATCATATTTGAAATTCACTTGGAATTCTTCCCCAATAGTCCACACTTTTGTTAATAACGCTATCATGCTGGAAATATTGGGGGATCTATATCACACTAATAGAATGTTTACCTAACATAGACATTTCAGGGATATGTCTTTGTCGATTTTTGCAAAGTAAGGAACCTCGATTCATATTCCGGCCTTGGTAAATAAGAGAAGAAATATCTGTTTGGACCAACATCTCGATGGCATGTGTCAACCGACTATCAAGCAGACTCCACTGAGGTTTGGTTGGAACAGCAGATATGTTATTTTTTTTTTTTTAAATAGATATTTATTAAGAATTTTGTTCTTTTTTTATTTTACATAATACATGTACAAAAAATTCATTGTAAGTATCTCAACAATACATATATTATACAAATTCCACGGAGGACATAGTCTTAAATTAGAGGGACAAAGGTTTAAAAATAATATCAGGAAGTATTACTTTACTGAGAGGGTAGTGGATGCATGGAATAGCCTTCCAGCTGAAGTGGTAGAGGTTAACACAGTAAAGAAGTTTAAGCATGCGTGGGATAGGCATAAGGCTATCCTAACTATAAGATAAGGCCAGGGACTTATGAAAGTATTTAAAAAACTGGGCAGACTAGATGGGCAGAATGGTTCTTATCTGCCGTCACATTCTATGTTTCCATGTTTCTATTGTGTGTTTCTGTGTATGTATAGGGATGCATTGTGTGTGTGTGTAGTGTGAAATAGAGAGTTTGTGGGGTAGGATAGGGGCCCCTTTGTGCTTCTCTTTCCCTCCTTCCTCAGCCTCTCTCCCATCTTGTCCCGTAGAGCTCCCCCCTCCTGTCCCTTACTGCTGTATCCTGCCCCACTGTCCCTTATTGCTCTCCCCTGCCCCACTGTCCATTAGAGCTCTCCCTGCCCCTTAGAGCTCTCCCATCCCTTAGAGCTCTCCCCTGCCCCTTAGAGCTCTCCCATCCCTTAGAGCTCTCCCCTGTACATAATCCTCCCCCACCCCGTTCCTTATTGGTCTCTCCTCTCTCATGCCTCCCTGCCCCCTTTCCCGTAGTGCTCTCCCTTCCTGTCTCTTAGAGTTCTCGCCTCCTGTCCCTTAGTGCTCTCCCCTCCCATCCTTTAGAGCTCTCTCCTACCCCCTTGTCCCTTGGTGCTCCCCCATCCCTTAGTGCTCTATCCTATCCCCTGTCCCTTAGAGCTCTCCCCTGCCCCCTGTCCTTTAGAGCTATTCCCTGCCCCATAGTGTCTCTACTCCCCGTGCCTTAGTGGTCTCTCCTCTTCTCCCTCCTTTCCATTAATGGCCTCTCCTGTTCCCCCACCCTTAGTGGTCTCTCCTCTTCCCCCACCCTTAGTGGTCTCTCCTCACGCCCCCTCCCATAATGGTCTCTCCTCACCCCCCTCCATCCATTAGTGTTCTATCCTCCACCCCCCTCCCATAGTGTTCTATCCTCCACCCCCCTCCCATAGTGGTCTATCCTCCACCCCCCCTTCCATAGTGGTCTCTCCTCCACACCCCCACCCTCCCATAGTGGTCTCTCCTCCGCACTCTCACCCTTTCATAGTGGTCTCTCCTCCAACCCCCCCCTACCTCCCTTAGTGGCCTCTCCTCACTGCCCTCTCCCATAGTGGTCTCTCCTCCACCCCCCCACCTCCCTTAGTGGTCTCTCCTCACCCCCTCCCATAGTGTTCCCTCTTCCTTCCCCCCTCCCTCCCATAGTGGTTTCTCCCGTCCTTTAGAGCTCTCTCTCCTACCCCCTCGTCCCTTGGTGCTCCCCCCGTCCCTTAGTGCTCTCTCCTACCCCCCGTCCCTTAGTGCTATCTCCTACCCCCGTCCCTTAGAGCTCTCCCCTGCCCCCTGTCCTTTAGAGCTCTTCCCTGCCCCATAGTGTCTCTACTCCCTGTGCCTTAGTTGTCTCTCCTCTTCTCCCCCTTTCCATTAATGGTCTCTCCTGTCCCCCCACCCTTAGTGGTCTCTCCTCTTCCCCCACCCTTAGTGGTCTCTCCTCTACCCCCCTCCATCCCTTAGTGTTCTCTCCTTCACCCCCCACTCTACAATAGTGGTCTGCCCTTCACCCCCACACCTCCCTTAGTGGTCTCTCCTCCACCCCCCCACTTCCCTTAGTGGTCTCTCCTCCACACTCCCTCCCTCCCATAGTGGTCTCTCCTCCACACTCCCTCCCTCCCATAGTGGTCTCTCCTCCACCCCCCTACCTCCCTTAGTGGTCTCTCCTCACTGCCCTCTCCAATAGTGATCTCTCCTCCACCCCCCACCTCCTTTAGTGGTCTCTCCTCACCCCCTCCCATAGTGGTCTCTCCTCACCCCCTCCCATAGTGGTCTCTCCTCCTTCCCCCCTCCCTCCCATAGTGGTTTCTCCTCACCTCCTTTCTCCATAAATCCAAGAGTCCAGTGCAGCCTGCCGACCGCCATCAGCTCTTGGGAGGCTGCGACTCCCCAAGCTGATTCGTCAGTTTCATCCCCTGTATCTGCGCTGGCCAGGAATACCGCAAGCTGTGACAAAACAAGAAATAACAGTTTTTAGAAACATTTTACCTGCAAGCACCAGATAATATTTTTTTTACAAGATATGGTCCATGAAAACACTAACTTCAGAAGATAAAGCAGTGTTACCTCCATACCAGTAGAGGTGGATACAGGAGCAGTGAGAATTGAACTTACTAAAGATTAAACACTCTGTGTATAGCAATGGTGAAATTTTACAGGAGAAAATACCCATTAAGTTAAAAGGGTCTGTGATTTAAAACACTGCATTCAAAAGGTTGTGATATAGAATTGAATCTATGTATAATTTTGGTTTCTTTATTAGTTATCGGTTTTCCATTTTGTGTGTATTTCATTTTTCTCAGATCTGTTCATTTGTGTATATAGTGGTAGACTAGAAAGATTTTTTTCTATTAATAATAAATACAATTAATTATACCTACCTACGTCATATATCATATCATTGTTTTTTTTTTTTAAATATATAGAATACAGGGGGCGGAGCCGAGCAGGCGAACCAACAAGTCGCATATACCATGAGCTCCGGCTGCGGGGGCTTAACTGAGCCAATAACTCGGGGCACAACGACGCAACTCACCTGAAACCAAGCCCATCGGAAAGATGCAGTGTCTGTGCACCCGGCGATACCCAAATCGAGACCCAGCATGCCCGGGAACCACCGTGGCCGGCTTGGGCCTACCGGAGGAGGTGAGTGGGAAGGACGGCCGCCTTCCTGCCCGACTCTGCGACCCACAAGCGAATGGAAAAGGCTCCCCCCCCCTATGGACCGGTGGGGGATATCCCGGTCCCCGCCAGACGGGAGATACCGCACACCACACCAAGCGATGGCCCCTGCAAGCCCCCCAAGTAAAGTGGTGGCGAAGGCCTACAAGATGGCGGCGCAGAATGACCCAGCCACGCAAGACCCGTGACAACATTGCTTCACCCCAGGCACCTACGACCAAGCTAGAGACCCCATCTCTGAACTCTTTGACCGCTTCTGGGCTAAATGGATAGAGCGACTGAAACCAGTGAAGATTCTCTCCATAATGCCCACACAAGACAGAGTCTATGGTGGGAAGAGGCCGGGGCCTCCACCTCAGGGCACGAAGAAGTCCCAAGCTAGGAACCCCCATAAAATAGGCCCTCCCGGGGTGGGAGCAACAAGGGGAACACCCCACAAGTGCCGACCACACCGGCGGAGAGCTGCCAAGCGACGAACCAAGCAGGGCAACACCGCTCACCGCTATATCCCGAAAGGGATGACCCAGGACCTCATCGGACCCCAGGAGAGCACCAGCTCCAAAGCAGTCCCGGGGCGGAGGGGACCCCCCATTTGCACAACGCCATGCAAGTCCCACCATGCAACGAAACCCTGGCTAAAGACACCGGCAAGGAAGATCACAGTCCTCCTTGGGTCATCGAGTACACAAAAGCATGATGCTGGGCTCAAAACAAGACAGAAGCAAGACTGCCACCTCAACTAACCCACAAGCAATTACACCCTACATGGTGGAAGAATGCAGAGATCCACTCGCGAACCCCAGCCGCCTCCTGAGAGAGGGCGTCGGATGACGGAGACAATACCCGAGGCATCCTAATTGAGCTGCAAACCGGACATAACATAGCCTCGTCTATGCCACGCCATTTACCAAAATCATGGACACTCGAGAAGTCCCCAGACCACAGTGAATATTTACTCTGTGATGCATCTTATGCTAACTAGCTTCTAGATAACTTAACGTAGTGTAACATGTTTAGCTAACCATAACTTACGTGTGTATTGTACATCCAGAGATAGGCCGTAGACACATCTACACATGCATGCACGACACCTAGCCTACTAGAACATACTATGACAGAGTAGCAGCTTAGATAGACATGAAATAACTACAGAAAGTGGCGAAATCTTTTACATGACTTCTGCACCACTTTTAATCTCTTGAAATTTCACCGCTAGCCTAAGCATCCACTCACGCACCCACTCTCTGCATAAAGCCTCTCTAGACATCAGTTAAGGGAAGGCCACTAACAAGGATAACAGGATAGCTAAACGAATATGTCTCTATAGTTTAAACACGTCTACATTATATAAAAGCTCAAACATGCAATGCCTATTGTCTAAGCCTGAACCTGTTAATGTTGTATGCCTATCTGCAAAAAAGCCTGTATCTATAAACCAAAAATGCGCTACTATCTATGCCACAGTTTAGCCTGTTTAAATCTACTTGTACGCTGTTGTGGAGTTTATCAATGCCTATGCCTACTATGTTCCCCTTCTGCGCAACAAAAATAAAGAATTAAAAAAAATATATATAGAATACAATATATATAAAATATCAAATAGTTGATATGGGTAACTTTATAACCAATCCACAATTTTATTACCAATAGAACACATTGTAAATAACTAAAATAAAAGCAGATAAACAAAATGAGCATGAGAGTAAATTATTTATAACCTACAAATAATGATAAATTAAATTAATTAGAAAGGTCACCACAGCAATGACACTGGCGTAAAAATGGAAGCCGGACAAAAAAGGTTCACCAAAGGAATAAATTAAAGGGACTCTCCAGGGTCAGGAAAACAAACCCTGGCACTGGAGTGTCCCCCTTGCTCCCACCCCCCATCCCATGTTGCTGAAGGGGTTAAAACCCCTTTAGTGACTTACCTGAATCCAGCGACGATGTCCCTCGGCACAGGCTCCTCCCTCGCTGACGTCAGCCGGCGGGGGAGACCTAGTGCACATGCGCGGCAATGGCCGCGTGCGTGCATTAGACCTCCCCATAGGAAAGCATTATTCAGTGCTTTCCTATGGGAATTCCGTCAACGCTGGAGGTCCTCATGCATAGCGTGAGGATGTCCAGCATCATTTAAAACACTTTTCGTGTTCTAAGAAGCCCGAAGTCCCTCTAGCGGCTGTCTGATAGACAGGCATTAGAGGAGGACTTAACACTGCAAGGTAATTATTGCAGTTTATAAAAACTGCAATAATTACACTTGCAGGGTTAAGGGTGATGGGAGTTGGCACCCAGACCACTCCAATGGGCAGAAGTGGTCTGGGTGCCTGTAGTGTCCCATTAAGTCTGTTGGAGAAACCGAAGAGAGGTCATAATAATGTTACTAGTCTGAACATGGAAAGATAGGAAATCGAACAGCTGGCAGCAGAAATATAGTCACCACAATACCTAAGTAAACAATAAGGAATCCAGTAGAGTACTAGTAAAGTGGCTGATGATCTTGGTAATCTAACACATGCGTGTGAGGTCACTTACATATTTAAAAAAAAAGAAAGGATATATAGGAAAATAGGCAATACTCACCGTCCAGGGCCTCAGAGGGTTAAGTTGGAGTTTACTGTTAGATCTTTGTTAAGTGCAGCGTGGTGCAAATTCCTCTACTTAACATTTATCCTTGGTAACAGGTATCAAACTTCAAGTAATAATGCTGTGCTTCTGGGATAATCCTCCATAAGAAGGAACTTTTACTGCAATTTCCAAAGTAATGACAACACTTAAAGGATCACTATAGGGTCAGGAACACAAACAGGTATTCCTGACCGTATAGTGTTAACACCACCATCTAGCCCCCCTGGGCCCGTCATGCCTCCATAAATATAGTAAAAATCTTACTGTATTCAAGCCTGAAGCTGTAAATCTGCATGCTGTTAGACTCAGAAAAACAAGCAGTCTCCTGACATGTGGTAGTCTGATCCAATCACAGTGCTTCCCCATAGGATTGGCTGAGACTGACAAAGAGGCAGATCAGGGGCAGAACCAGCATGATTCAAACACAGCCCTGGCCAATCAGCATCTCCTCATAGAGTTGAATTGAATCAATTAATTTCTATGAAGAAAGTTCAGTGTCTGCATGCAGAGGGTGGAGATACTGAATCACAGGATACTGTGCACAGTGCTGCCCTGTGCTCTGCTGACAGCAGATCTGAGCGGATGGAGGCATACTATGCCTCCATCAACTCCAAAGTCCCTCTGGTTCACTCTGAGTGACTGCAACTGGAGGTGTTCCTAGCTTTCAATGTAAACACTGTATTTTCTCAGAAAATACAGTGTTTACATGAGAGAGGCTGCAGGGAGCTATAGTTCTCACCTGAACAACATCATTAAGCTGAAGTTGTTTAGGTGACTATAGTGTCCCTTTAATTGTCAAAATACAATATTTTCAAGTACAAAATTAATCATTTTTGATGGACACTCCCCACCCTTCAGACCTGATGGGTTTTGTGCAGGACCACGCAAGCAATCATAGATTGGCCTACAGTTGGCCAGAGAGGAAAGCATAAATCTTCATTAGTCCCACAGATGCCTCATTTATTGCATTTTAGCACTTCCATGGGTGTAGACCCCTTCAGTCCATTCCAGTGCTATACAAGTGAGAGCTTTGACATTTTAATCAGATCACAAGGGAGAGTGCTCTGTGGTGTCTGCATCTGCGGGAGGTGAACACCACAGGATCCTTTGCAGTTTGGGTGCTGGGGAACTCTGGGCCAGCTGGGGAGATCCTATAAAAATCATGTAATATAAAACATACATTACACTAGGTAAAATAATGTTATTCCAGGGTCCTGGAGACATACATAAATTACTTGATCTTTCATCTCTTGGTTGATTGTGATATATCTAACGGGCATTATTTTTACATAATGCACCCTAAGTTCAATATTATAATATATATTTATATCAAACACACATTTCAGATTCAGGGGTAACTACACTACCAGGTTTATTAACAGAGTTTTTTTTTTTTACTTTGCCCTATTTAAATTGCATGCTTGGCAATAAGATGATCAACCATTAGCAATAAATCAACAGCCATTCCTTTGTCATCAATCCCTTTGGGTTTTCAACTACATTTTCTAACTTCTGCTCACACACTGGAAGTGTAATGCCTGACTCATAACTCTACATTAGTAAACATTATTAGAACATGTGGAATATGAAGTAGGGGACAAATTTCCTAATCCAAAGGGCACACTGAAAAGACATATTTATTATATCTCTGGCTCAAGGTTGTGTAAAATTCTTAGATATGATGAATGATTTCAATATTAGCCCATCCATCCTCTATGTCAGGAAAAAGATTATTTTTTTTTCCCCATTTTGCATATTCACAACCGTCTTGTTTAGATTCTTCAGACAATATAGCAGATATACACTCACCAGTAGTGGGATATCCCAAAGGAGGCAAATAAGGGAAAACATTTTTTAATTGTCCTTTAATTTTTAGTTCATAGTTAGTTTTTCAAACCTTTAAGGACCAATTCTCTTGATATTTGGTGTGTTTAGACCACATCATTTTACCAATTTTGCCATGTGTTTATTCTACAACAATTTCACCTTTTCTGTTTCAGTGCACCCAAGCATATTATATACTACAGAAAGTTACCTGCACTCTGGCCAAAATCCCTATGTACATTTGAACAAAATGGAGGCTCTTTAGTTTCATTCCAATGGCCATTTGAATATAAGCTAACCTACAACGTCAAGTCAAGCCTCAAAAGGTGTGTCCTACACTAACCATTAGATTTACTGATATCAGCCAAGAATCTCCAAAAAGACAGGAAGGGGTATGTAACGGCCACCTTGCTAGTGGAGGGGTTTCCGCCGCCAGAGATGTCCTTTCCCTCTAGAGTAGAGAGAGCTCAAGTATTCCCAACCATCAATCCAAGCAGCAAGCAGTAGGCATAGCTGTGAAGCTCTTATAAGAGCTAGTGATATAGCATGTATAGGACAGCCCTACAAACACGAGGCGAAGGTAAAGCAGGAATGGTTCAATGGTAGCCACACTGGCCTTTTATGCAAGTCCCCAAGCAAGGTGTATGCCCACATGGACCTTGTTGGGGACAGGGACACAAAATTATACACCAATGATAACACTTTTACAATGTAAGGCACTCCCACACATGGCATACAATCCCTCCCCTCTGCCTAGGAGATAATTGAGTCAGGTACTGTATTAACCCAATTATCTCCAGGCAGAAAAAACACATATTTTGCAAAACCCCCAAAGTACCCCAAAAACACATAACATCCCATAATAGCCCTGATCTGGGTGACCAACATATCCAAAAATCCATCCAGATCAGCTCAGGGGTTCAGAAATTCTATGGAAGACTTATTTTGACCGACCGACCGATCGCACGCATGGTTTCATGCCCAAAACAGTTCCAGAGAATCAGGCTGTGCGGCCGGTCTACTTCGAGGATTCTAAATAAGTTCGAAATACCGAACGTGGTCGTTAGTGAATATATTTATTGTATGTCTCTTGGTCTGGAGTTTCTTTTCACAGAACGCCGTTCGACTCCCGTTCGAATAGTCGAACATCCATGGAAGGTGAAACTTTAACGGTGTTCATGCCGTCGCGTGTCCGATTTGAGTTCCATGAACGCGACGACCAAACACCAGCTTAAGATGGCCACTGCCACACGTGTTCTTATGTCGAATGGCGACCACTTCGACTCACTTTGAACCGTTTCCACTGTTCAGGAGTTCAAAGTGTATTGAGTACATAATGTTAATAGGTGGCACACTTCTTGTTCGATAAGGGAATGACAGGGAGAAGTAAAATAAAGGGGATTGCAATGTTCTGAGCATATAGTTGAATGCATAAACAAAGGGAATGGTAATCCATGGTTATAGTGATCCGTCACAGTGTATTTTATAAACCCTTTCACATTTAACCCTTTATAGGGCTTCTACACATACAATAAACTTTGCTGGTATCAGACAAAGGTAAATTTCTCTAACGAGACATGAATGGGGTGTTTTATAAACCCCTACATACTTATTAACCCTAAATAGGGCTATAACACATAACACGTACAAATCACCTTGCTTTATTCAGCTAAAAGGCAAATTTCTCTTTTGAGACAGGAAGGGGTGCTGCCCCTACATACTTATAAACTCTTTTACTATGTATTTTGAGTTGTTAGATAGTTACTAAGCCCTGATACTGTAAGCACAGTGCTTTTTTGTGTTTGTATATTATATACCAGGGCTGTCCAACCATAGGTAATCCAAGGGCAGCATTAAAAAACAAGATTTATCCAAGTACCGCATGCAAAGTTATAAATTCATTACATAACTTATAGTATTTGTTAATAAAGAGCAATACATTTTTAATTCATAAACTCTTAATGCAATAGAAAAAAAAAAACTGGTGACAAATTTAAGCATGTTTTGTGTGTTTCACTGTACAGGGAGTGCAGAATTATTAGTCAAATGAGTATTTTGACCACATCATCCTCTTTATGCATGTTGCTCCAAGCTGTATAGGCTCGAAAGCCTACTACCAATTAAGCATATTAGGTGATGTGCATCTCTGTAATGAGAAGGGGTGTGGTCTAATGACATCAACACCCTATATCAGGTGTGCATAATTATTAGGCAACTTCCTTTCCTTTGGCAAAATGGGTCAAAAGAAGGACTTGACAGGCTCAGAAAAGTCAAAAATAGTGAGATATCTTGCAGAGGGATGCAGCACTCTTAAAATTGCAAAGCTTCTGAAGCGTGATCATCGAACAATCAAGCGTTTCATTCAAAATAGTCAACAGGGTCGCAAGAAGCGTGTGGAGAAACCAAGGCGCAAAATGACTGCCCATGAACTAAGAAAAGTCAAGCGTGCAGCTGCCAAGATGCCCCTTGCCACCAGTTTGGCCATATTTCAGAGCTGCAACATCACTGGAGTGCCCAAAAGCACAAGGTGTGCAATACTCAGAGACATGGCCAAGGTAAGAAAGGCTGAAAGACGACCACCACTGAACAAGACACACAAGCTGAAACGTCAAGACTGGGCCAAGAAATATCTCAAGACTGATTTTTCTAAGGTTTTATGGACTGATGAAATGAGAGTGAGTCTTGATGGGTCAGATGGATGGGCCCGTGGCTGGATTGGTAAAGGGCAGAGAGCTCCAGTCCGACTCAGACGCCAGCAAGGTGGAGGTGGAGTACTGGTTTGGGCTGGTATCATCAAAGATGAGCTTGTGGGGCCTTTTCGGGTTGAGGATGGAGTCAAGCTCAACTCCCAGTCCTACTGCCAGTTTCTGGAAGACACCTTCTTCAAGCAGTGGTACAGGAAGAAGTCTGCATCCTTCAAGAAAAACATGATTTTCATGCAGGACAATGCTCCATCACACGCGTCCAAGTACTCCACAGCGTGGCTGGCAAGAAAGGGTATAAAAGAAGAAAATCTAATGACATGGCCTCCTTGTTCACCCCATTGAGAACCTGTGGTCCATCATCAAATGTGAGATTTACAAGGAGGGAAAACAGTACACCTCTCTGAACAGTGTCTGGGAGGCTGTGGTTGCTGCTGCACGCAATGTTGATGGTGAACAGATCAAAACACTGACAGGATCCATGGATGGCAGGCTTTTGAGTGTCCTTGCAAAGAAAGGTGGCTATATTGGTCACTGATTTGTTTTTGTTATGTTTTTGAATGTCAGAAATGTATATTTGTGAATGTTGAGATGTTATATTGGTTTCACTGGTAAAAATAAATAATTGAAATGGGTATATACCGTATATACTCGAGTATAAGCCGACCCGAATATAAGCCGAGGCCCCTAATTTTACCCCAAAAAACTGGGAAAACGTATTGACTCGAGTATAAGACTAGGGTGGGAAATGCAGCAGCTACTGGTAAATTTCTAAATAAAATTAGATCCTAAAAAAATTATATTAATTGAATATTTATTTACAGTGTGTGTATATAATGAATGCAGTGTGTGCGTATGAATGCAGTGTGTGCGTATGAATGCAGTGTGCGTATGAGTGCAGTGTGCGGATGAGTGCAGTGTGTGTATGAGTGCAGTGCGTGTATGAGTGCAGTGCGTGTATGAGTGCAGTGTGCGTATGAGTGCAGTGTGCGTATGAGTGCAGTGTGTATGAGTGCAGTGCGTGAGTGCAGTGTGTGTATGAGTGCAGTGTTTGTGTGTGTATGAGTGCAGTGTGTGTGTATGAGTGCAGTGTGTGTGCGTATATATTAATTGAATATTTATTTCCAGTGTGTGTATATAATGAATGCAGTGTGTGTGTATGAGTGCAGTGTGTATGAGTGCAGTGTGTGTGTATGAGTGCAGTGTGTGTGAGTGCAGAGTGTGTGAGCGCAGTGTGTGTGAGTGCAGTGTGTGTGTGAGTGCAGTGTGTGTATGAGTGCAGTGTGTGTGTGAATGCAGTGTGTGTGAGTGCAGTGTGTGTGAGTGCAGTGTGTGTATATGAATGAAGTGTGAGTGTGTGATGCAGTGTGTGTTTGTGTATGTGTTGGTGGGGGTGGGCATTTGATATATTATTAATTATTATTATTATTTTTTTTATATTATTATTATTATTTTTTTTTTATTATTTAATTATTATTAATTTTTTTTTTAATTATCTTTTTTTTTTTCGTCCCGCCTCCCTGCTTGCTAGCTGGCCAGGGAGGGGGGCTCCTTCCCTGGTGGTCCAGTGTCATTGGTAGTTCAGTGGGGGGAGAGGAGTGCTGGCAGAGCTGTACTTACCTTTCCTGCAGCTCCTGTCAGCTCTCTCCTCCTCCGCGCGGTCTGTGCAGCTTCCTCTGTCAGCTCCCAGTGTAAGTCTTACACTGGGAGCTGACCGAGGTGCTGAACGGACGGAGGAGAGAGCTGACAGGAGCTGCAGGAAAGGTAAGTACAGCTCTGCCAGCACCCCTCTCCCCCCAGTCTGTATTATGGCAATGCAAATTGCCATAATACAGACTCTGACTCGAGTATAAGCCGAGTTGGGGTTTTTCAGCACAAAAAATGTGCTGAAATACTCGGCTTATACTCGAGTATATACGGTATTTGTTTTTTGTTAAGTTGCCTAATAATTATGCACAGTAATAGTCACCTGCACAGATATCCCCCTAAAATAGCTATAACTAAAAACAAACTAAAAACTACTTCCAAAAATATTCAGCTTTGATATTAATGAGTTTTTTGGGTTCATTGAGAACACGGTTGTTGTTCAATAATAAAATTAATCCTCAAAAATACAACTTGCCTAATAATTCTGCACTCCCTGTATATATGCATTTGTGTGTAGTGGTGGCATCTGAATGCAGTTGCATGTTTGTATGTACTGTTGCTATTAGAAAGCAGTGGTGTACTTGTGTTTAGTGTTTGTATTTGAATGTGATTGTATGTAGAGTTTGCGTTTGATTACAACGAGATGTATTCACATATACACATAGATTCACACATTGACATACACTCACACACATAGATACACACTGACTCATACACACAGATACATACAGGCAGGGACACACACTGACTCATACACACACTAACAAATCCAGATACACACTGACTCATTAACACAGATACATACAAATACACAGATACACACTGACTCATACATACGGTAAGGCACACAGCTACACTCTGACACGTAAACACACAAATACATACACACAGTAAGGCACACAGATATATATTCTGACACTTACACACACAGATACACACTGGCACACATTCACATACAGATACATACACACACACAGTGACACACACAGATACACACTGACTCATTCAAACACTAAGGCACACAGGTATACACTCTGACCAGGGCCGGTGCAAGGATTTTTGATGCCCTATGCAAAATAAAAAATTTCCGCTCCCTCTGCCCCCATGTGACATCACAATGCCCCACCCATATGATCTGCCATTTGAACTAACGCCAGTGCAGCACAAAGTGTGTGTTTACATTAAAAAGCCTGCAGGGACAGGCTATAGACACCGAAGATGCAACCGAAGTCGTCAAACCACTTCATTAAGCTGCAGTGGTTCTGGGGACTATAGTGTCCCTTTAATATGAGGTAAATTATAGATTAGTGTCACTAATAATTTACTAGATTGCCTACTTACAACCAGATGAGGATGGTGATGGGCTCTGGCTGCAGTTTGGCTTCACTGGTCTGGTGTAGAACAAGATCTCTGGAGGCTGTTTGTAACTGTGGTCACAAAATTCAATTTTCTGGGAGAACGGGAAGCAGCTCCAATTTTTGGGGCCCCTTACACAGCTCAAGGTCTGGGCCCCAGGGCCTGACGGTGAGTATGCCCATAAGGCCCACCCACAAGTCCACCTATATGTTCCACCCATGAGTTCGCTCACAGGGAGTGGAGTGTGTTATGTGTTATTGTAGAGGATCTAATGTGTGTGCTTATGGAATGTAGTATATAGGGATACCAGTTTGTGTAGATGATGCATTGTGTGTGTGTGTAGTCGAAGCAGTCTGTGTTTGTGTATAAGGGATGTATTGTGTGTTGCTGGTTGTGTGTAAGGGATGCATTGTGTGAATCTGTGTTTGAATGCATAAGGGATGCAAGGTGTGTGTCTATAAGTGTGTGCATTGAGTGTGTGTAAGAAATGCATTGTGTTTCTATGTGTATGTAAGAGAAGCAGTGTGTGTATTTGCATGTGTGTGTAAGGGATGCATTGTGTGTTTCTGTGTATGTGTGCAAAGGATGCATTGTATCTGTGTGTAATGGTTGCATTGTGTGTGTGATGAATGCATTGTGTGTTTCTCTGTGTATAAGGGAAGCATGTTGTGTTTCTGTGTGTGTAGGGATGCATTGGCATGCATTGTGTGTGTGTGCGTAGTGTGAAAGAGCTCCCTGTCCTACCCCCTGTCCTATAGAGCTCTCCCTTCTGTCCCTTAGAGCTCTTCCCTGCCCCTTAGTGGTCTTTCCTCTCCCCCACCCACCCTCCCCTAGTGGTCTCTTCTCACACCCACCCACCCTCCCTCCCTGTGTTCTTCTCACCCCCCCTCCCTGTGTTCTTATCACCCCCCATGTTCTCCTCACCTCCCCCTCCCTGTGTTCTCCTCACCTTCGCTTCTCCTCACCCCCTCTCCCGTGTTTTTCTCACCCCCACCCTCCCTGTGTTCTTCTCACTCCCCCGTGTTCTTCTCACTCCCCCCGTGTTCTTCTCACCTCCCCCTCTCTGTGTCTTCCTCACCTCCCCTCCCTGTTTTCTCCTCACCCCCTCTCCCTGTTTACTTCTCACTCTCCCCCCTCTGTTCTTCTCACTCCCCCCTCCCTGTGTTCTTCTCACCTCCCCGTGTTCTCCTCACCTCCCAGTGTTCTCCTCACCTCCTCCCTCCCCATGTTCTCCTCACATCCCTGTGTTCTCCTCATCTCGCCTTCTCCTCACCCCCCTCCCTGTGTTCTTCTTACTCCCACTCCCCCTCTTCTTCTTACCCCCCTTCTTCTTACTCCCCCCTTCCCCTCTTCTTCTTACTCCCCTTCGCCCCTCTTCTTCTTACCCCCCTCATCCCTCTTCTTCTTACTCACCCTCCCCTTTTCTTCTTACTCCACCTCCACCCCTTCTTCTTACTCTCCCTCCCTCTTCTTCTTACTCCCCCTCCCCTCTTATTTTTACTCAATCCCTCCCCCCTCTGTTACTTCCCCTCCCCTCTTCTTCTTACTCCTCCTCCCCCTCTTCTTCTTACTCCCCCTCCCCCCTCTTCTTCTTACTCCCCCACCCTTCTTCTTACTCCCCCCTCTCCCAGTTCTTCTTACTCCTCCCCTCCCTCCATCTCTGTGTTCACCTCCCCTTCCCTGTAGCGTGGCCGAGATCCTCTCCGGTCCGCTGTACAGGAGTTTCTGTTTCCTGTACCCGGCCGGACTGATAGGAAGTGCATACTGAGTGGACTGGAGAGTAGCTCGGCCACGCTACAGGGAAGGTGAGGAGAGAGGCAGTACGGCAGCCGCCTGAGTTCTCTCTATAGAGCGCTCAGGCGGCTGCAGCATTTAAAGAGCCGGCGATGGCAGCGCAGGGTGCCCTCTCCTATATGGAGCCCTAGGTGGCTGCTTAGTTTGCCTTATAGGAAGCGCCGGCCCTGACTCTGACACATATGCACAAAGATACACACTGACACATACACACACTCTGACACACACAGATACAAACACACAAATACACACACAGATACAAACACACACTGACATACACAGATACACACTGACTCATACATACACTAACACACACATATACACACTGACCTATACACAGAATAACACACAGATACACACTGACTGTATACACATACAGATATACACATATACAAAAATCACAGAGACACACACAGATAACACATACACACACACATATACACATACAGCCATACACACAAAAATACCTACACATTTTTAACCACCCTTTGCTTTGATACCTTTTTAGTGCAGGAGGGTGGCTTCCCTCGTGTCCAGTGGCATCTGGCTGGGTTTGATGGAAGTTGAGTCCATACTCCAGGCTCCCCCTCCTCTCTATTATCCTACTATCTCTTGCTCTCCTGCGCCGCTTGTTGGTGAGCGGGGTGGAGGTAACTTGTACAAACTTTCTCCCGCAGTTTCACACAGACCAAGGGGGCCAGTTGCACTGTTAAAGGACCACGGTCAAGTGCATGGACAACCTGATGGGCCCTTTCGGCTTACAAGAGGTCGTTTCACCAAAACCCACAGGCTGCCCGCATACAATCCCACATTAGACTGCATGGGGCCAGTGGGCCGCCTTTTGGACAACCCTATTCTATACCATTTTTAAAAGGATTTTGGATTTTGTATTTTGGCTTTCTTTAGACACCCTATATGTATGCATAACACAACATTAAATATTAATAAAATATTGGAAAATAGGGGATTTTTTTTTCTTATCTCAGTTTTGTGTTCAATAATTGTTACCCAACTAAAAAATGCGTTCAATAATTGTTACCCATCTAAAAAAAGTGCAACTAAAAATAACCCAACATAGATTCAGTTATTAGTCCTGATTGTTAAAATGACCAGTGTGACAAGACCAATCTCGCCACATTGCATTGGAGGAGCCTGGTTGCCCACCTGTTGCCTCTGGACTATGGCCCTGGGAGATTGGGCCCTTTAAAAACAGTATTCGGCCATACCAGAGTGTATGTCACTCATTCTGGCCCTTTAAATACTGTGGGGAAGGATTGGCACTTTTTATATTGCACTTCGGATGCAACCGAAGTCGTCAAAGTCGTTGAAGTGGCCGCCATTCGACAAAGGAACACGTGGCGGCGGCCATTTTAATTTAGTCGAACGCGGTCAGCGGTGTAAGCTAAAGAATCTATGGAACTAAAATCGGCTGCGCAAATACACAAACACCGCTGACCCTTACCGTAGTTTGGTTAAAGTCAAAGTACGTTCGACAATTCGAACCTCCTGTTACAATGTGCTATTTGCGCGAACGGATCCGTTTTTCTGCAGGAAATTGACCGACCGCACAGCCCAAATCTATGGAACTGTTTTGGGCAGGAACATGGACTTTTAAAGGACTTCCGTCTATCTTTTTATCCACTGGAGGGATTGGTATGATTTTTGAGAGTGTTTATGTTTAAAATATGCTGAGTTCAAAAATGTAATTTATGGAGATTGGAGGTATGGTTTCAAAGTTACAGGGTATGTGTAAAAACTTTATTTTTACTGTCTGTGATAATTATGTTAAACCATTGTGTAACATAATTATATCACAGGCAGAGGGGAGGATTTTGTGTGTAATTGCTGGGAGTGTTTTCTGTAATGTACGTGTATCATTGGTTGTTTTGTAACACCCTGTGGGTGATCCTATCTAAGGGAAACCGTCATAAAAGAAGGTTCTTTTGGTGCCAATAAACAGACCACTGCTTGACCCGCAACACGGAGCTCTGTCTCGTCTTTGGGGGGATTTACTGTATGCTGTTGGAGACTGATTGCCAGGAGTGTAAGCTGATTGTATGCTTTTCCTGTTCGTCTGCTAGCAGCTATTCGTGAGGTTCCAGTTCGGGAGTTGGAGTGCTATTTTGTATCCAGTTCGGGAGTTTGGTGTTCTGCAGTATCTGTGCCTGTATCCCTGGAAAGGAAAGATCTTCTAAACAGCGGTTTTACCCTTTTATACCTGTTACAACCAGTATGTCTAGGATTTCAAGTAATATTTGGAAGTAGAGTAGCTGTACTGAAAGAACAGCTTGGGAATATTCAGTGCGGTTATTTTAACCCTAAAATGTTAAAATTCACTTTAAATTTGCACGTTGGCGAATAACCCTGTCTGTTTCTGCAGCCTTAGCCATACATCCCCTGCCTGTGACTTAGAATGTATTATCTCCTACATGATTAATAGCCTGCTGGAGTCTTGTGGGTGATTAAAGTTCAATTAACAGAGCAGGAGATAAAAAAAACCTCTAAAGTAAACACACTACGCTGCAGTATCTGATTGAAAATGCAATCGTTTTGTTAATATTAGCTGTGTGATTCACAGCCAGGGAGGTGTGGGTAGGGCTACATAAACAGAAGCAAACATGACAACTATAAATTGGCAGAAAATTGAGAAGTGAGCCTGCAGGGACATGGGCTATGCAACAAAACCGCTTAATTAAACTGAAGTTATTTAGAGTATCCTTTTACTAAAGAGCATTTTGGAACTTTTCTTTTAACTATTTCAACACCAACCTCAGTCAAAATTGCTGGTTATATTCAAATATTTGTGTTTATTCACACATATTAATTTCAAAGGAAATTTCACACTACTATAAAGACCTATAGTTGTATTCTGCAACTGTGCTCGAGTACAATGATAACCAACATGTATACCCGTGCCAGGAGTTTGAGAGACTTTTATGTGTAAATGTCAGACATGCCCTAATTTTGCCATGGCACTTCACTTACATTCTAGGATGCTGTTTTGTAAAGAGGCACTAGCTGTATCACTGTACTGAACTGCATGAAATATTGGCACTGTTTCTAATCCTAACCCTACCTTGAACACTAACCCTAACTCTAATGCTAATCCAAAATTCACTCAGAGGAATGTGTGTAACAAAAGTGCTTAACCCCTTAAGGACCAAACTTCTGGAATAAAAGGGAATCATGACATATCACACGTTATGTGTCCTTAAGGGGTTAAACGTGAATAAAAGTGATAAAAAAAAAAGCAGCTCTCTACACTTCTGTGGAAATATCCTCTTTTCCACTAAACAATAATGTAAAATACAGGTATAAGTGACAAAGACCTACACCTATAAGTGGAGCGCTCAAACAGATATAAAGCTTACCAAGCGTGGCTTGATTCAATAGTACAATATGAAGTACATGCCAAGAAAAGAAAAAAAAGGGAAACAATATAGTGCAGATAGTATTTCAAAGTTGCAATTTAAAAAATAATAATAGAAATGTGACTAACTGTACACTCACATTTTAAGGAGCCTGTATATAAAGAACTGGCTCCGTATCTAGGCTTGTGTGTTTGTTTTGGTAGCACCACCCTTCCACTTCGGCTTGGAGTAGTTCCCATAAATGAAACATAAAAGGAGAACAAACCAATATGTAGACTGTAGCAATAAAAGCACGGATATAAAGTAGTAAATGTGGTGCTCACCTGGTCCTGAGCCTGTAAATCCTGGCTCTGAGGTGTATAAACGTGGTGTCAATTTGAATAGGGATGGCAGTGCCCGTATGGAGATTCCTAGAGGTTCCAAAAAGGACTTGAGCAAGGTGTCTTCAGTAAAATAACAAATTTATTGGTATATAATGACAATTAAAAATAAGTAATAAAAAAAGTCCTTAGTAAAAGTCCTTTAAAATGGCCAATACGCATTTCACTCTCAATAGAGCTTCCTCAATCAGCTGTGGAAGCGCCTCTAGCGGCTGTCAGTGAGTAAATATTCCTCGAATCATACAGTAATTTTGATAGCAGATGTCCCTGCTTATTTATTCAGTTGTGGGTTTTTTATTTAAATTATTTGTTGTATTCTAGAAATTTCAAGCAATATTTCATGTATTTCCATCTCAGCAGCATTATAGAGCTGAGGAATGACTTTGGGTAGTCTTCCATCAATCTGCCTATAGTAGTTAGTGTGTTTTTTTAAGCTCCTCCTTACAGCATGTGTTGCTATCACGATATGATAGCCTTGGGGTATCATTGTTATGTGAGCATGCCTGTAAGTTCACATTATTCATTGTCTGCTAATATCCATTATGCAAATCCAGCACCAGCTCTTTATCACTGCTTGACAACTACCTACAATCTGTTGTATTAAGGAAATGAAACATATCACTGGGAAAAAAATGCCTGTAGATGTCTTTGCATACTTTTTCTGTTAAAATAATGTCATATCTTTCTTACTTTTTGCTATGAAAATAAGACATGTCCTTTTATTTGCACTGTTCTCTTTGCAGTTACTAAATGCAATCTGGACAAAACATGTAAATAGTAAATAAATATATTTATAGATGTGCTAATTAAATTTAACACAGGGCTTGACAAATTTGCTTTGAATGTAGGAACCAGCTAAAAAAGTTAGGAGCAAAGAAGGGCACAGCATGGAAAAAAAAGGTTAGTAAAAACACCATTCCCATGTGATAAAAAAGGTGAGTAAATTCACCATTCCCATGTGATCGGAGGAGGGGCGAGCAGTAGCCTAAACATACACAGACACTGACAAACACAGACTGCCAGACACACACTCACTGACAGACACACATTCACATTCTCTTACACACTGTTTTAATTCAATATGAGTCCACCCAGCCTCCCTACCTTTGAGAGACCTGGAGTGGATCAGCTTTCCCTGGGGTCCAGTGGGGATCCTGTCCCTGGATCCTGTGGGTCTGCTGTCATCTTAAAGCTCGTTTTCCTCTGCTTAATCGCAATGACTTCCTATTCCAGCTCCAGGCATCACTGCATGACATGCAACAGAGTTGTTCTAAAGCCGTCCATCCACCGGCCTGCCTCCACTCTCCCCCAGCAGACCATCTGCCGGCCCGCTTCAACTATCCCTTAGAGCCAGTGTCCAGAAATGGTCTGACAAATACCCAGGCGCCAATACAAAATTTTTAGTCTCCATGGAGTCTTGGGTCTGGGTCTGGGATTTGTTGAGCCGTGGTTTAACACTGCATATTAGTGGTGTAAGTCTTGTTTTAACACCATTAGCATATCAATGACATAAATAGTAACAAGGTTATTTAAATTAACATTTTAGCAAAAATAATCACTCATCAGAAATGTAACATATTTTTGTTCTGCAGGTGCTGACTGTTCAACTTGCAGAACAATTGCAGACCAATTTCTCTCATTGTCTCTTAATATAGTTATATATTTTATCCTCAAATATCTCTTTTTTATATTTTATATGTATTTTATATATAGCAATTAGGTAGTTAGGTAGTAATTAGGTAGTCTTTTGTATGGTTTTTTTTTTTGTCTCTCAAGGATATATAATTACTTTGGCTAAAATCAGTGTCACTGCTCTTTTACTTTCACTCAGGTTTGCGGTAGTGAAATATTACTGGTATTTATAAAGCGCCAACATATTCTGCAGCGATGAACAATTAAGAAAAAGACAATACAATAAGAACAGGCCCATACAACAGGTAGAGGGCCCTGTCCGTGAGCTTACAATCTAAAGGTTAAACTGTGGAGATGAGACGAAAGGTAGCAGAGGAATTTGTATTAATTGCAAAGGGTACACAGCTGTCCATGTGTCAACTGCTATGTGCCTGAACAATGACCGACACAAAATGGAGATTTTTGCATCCAATAGGCCAGGATGAGAGCACACCCTCTCCATTTCCAGAGAGCTGTTTCAGATTTTAGGAATGCTGAGATAAATTATTGCTTAAGCCCAGGGCCGGTGCTTGGATTTTTAGGTACATAGGCGAAGATGCATTCCTCCCCCTCCACCCCCCCAAAAAAAAACATTTTCACCTATGTACCTCTTAACCAGCCCCTCTCCCCTCCCCGACCATTAGTGGTCCCTTCCCTTCCCTGTCCCTTAGTGTTCTTTTCCCCTCCCCCCTCTTTTCTCTGTCTCTTGGTGTTTCTCTCCCATTCCCTCCCTGTCCCATGGTGCACCCCACAATCCTTTAGTGGTCACACTCCCCTTCCTGGTGTGCCTCCTACCTCTATTGTTGCATTGCCGAGCGGAGCAGATCCCCTAAAGGAGCTTCCGTTTTCTGTACCCGGCCGGACTGACAGGGAGTGCTCTCTCTCTGTGAGCACCTCCTGTCAGTCTGGCCAGGTACAGGAAACAGAAGCTCCTGTACCGCGCTCCGCTATACTCTGTACACACTGACAGTCACACACTCAATGACAAACACACAGACGTCACTGACAGACACAGACTCATTGATCTGACACACACTCATTCATTAACACTATGTCAGGGTACCTGTTGTCTCTACCTCTGTGGAGGTGAGACACTTGGACGTTCTTCCTCGCAAAAGGGTTGAATCACTCGTTCCTCCCGGTTCCCTCGGTCGTTTACACGCCGGCCGCGAGGGATCCACTTCCTTTTATGACGCGGCGTTCAGTAGCCGACGTCATGACGACAACCCAACCCGATCTGTCAATCAAGCCCCAAGCACGAATGAGGATTCGTCGGGGCGTGATTACCTGTTTGGAACCAGGGTATAAAATAGGGCTTTCTACATTTGTTCATTGCCCTGTCGTGGTTCTAGCTTATCTAGTCTCTCAGTGCTCTTGTATTCTGTTAGTTTCTTTGGTTTTGACCCGGCTTGTCTGTTCTACCTTGTTTACCTCTATTACCCTTTGACTCGGCTTGTCTCTCGCTTACCTGCTCTCTCGTTCCCTCGACCTCGGCTTGTCTCTAGACCATTCTTTACTTACTACTTACGTTAGTCCGGCCATTCTAAGGTCCGGTATACGTACCTTGTACCTGTTTGTACTCTGCGTGTTGGATCCCTGTCCCGATCCTGACATTACGACATGGCCAATGGATCCTGCAGGTACAAACACTCAGGTTGGTCCTTCCGATTCTAGATTTGATGCCATGGATCACAGAATGGACCAGATGGCTCTAGCGCTGCAAGCTTTATTATCTCGATCTAGTAATCCACCGGAAGAGATGCGAGCCACGTCCATCTCCTCTGTAAGTTCAGGTCTAGAAGTAGCCACTGTAGGTGCTTCTTCCCGTATTACACCTCCTGTACGTTATGGTGGTTCTCCGGAGAAGTGCCGTGGTTTCTTAAACCAAATTGGAATTCATTTTGAATTACAACCTCGCTCTTACCCTACAGATAGGGCAAAGGTTGGATTCATTATCACACTCCTCATTGATAAGGCTCTGAGATGGGCCAATCCTCTGTGGGAGAATGATAACCCGTTAGTCTATAATTATAATGCCTTTGTCGCTGCTTTTAGAAGAACTTTTGACCCTCCAGGTAGAAAGGTCAATGCAGCTAGATTACTATTGCGCCTTAGACAAGATAACCAAACCCTTGTGGATTATGCACTAGAGTTCAGGTCTTTGGCGGCAGAAGTTAAGTGGAATGAACAGGCCTATATAGACGTATTTGTAAACGGATTATCTGATGTAATTCTAGACGAGGTGGCTACTAGAGAGCTTCCTGAAAATTTGGAGGATTTAATTTCTTTTATTTCTCGTATTGACGAACGTTTAAGAGAGAGACAGAACACTCGAGATAATATTCGTAGACCTTCCTTTAAACTAGCTCCTTTATTTCAAAGTCCTCAAACCACTATCCCAGTTTTTTCTGAACCTATGCAGATAGGCAATACTCGCCTCTCAGAAGAAGAGAGACAGTACAGGAGAAAGGAGGGGTTGTGTATGTATTGTGGAGTAAGAGGGCACCTTCGCCTAAATTGTCCTAATCGTCCGGGAAACGCTCGCACCTAAGTTTCTCTAGAGGACAGGCCTTGGGTGTTTCTATTTTGTCCTCTATACACAATTATAAAGATCACAGGCTTCTGCTACCTGTTTCTTTAGCATGGGAGAAGGGAGTAATAAAGACTATGGCATTGATAGACTCCGGAGCTGCTGAGAGCTTTATTGACCAAGTTTTTGTTTCTAAACACACTATCCCATCTCAGCTAAGAGACACCCCCTTGGCCGTTGAGGCCATAGATGGTAGACCATTATCTGAACCTGTGATTTTTCATGAGACTATACCTGTTATTTTGACTGTTGGTATCTTACACGAGGAAGGTATATCCCTTATGCTTATCTCGTCCCCTTCTGTTCCTATAGTTCTGGGGTATCCATGGTTAAAGAAACATAACCCTATTATTGATTGGGAGCTAGGGGAGATAACTTCATGGGGTCAGGGTTGCCAGGACAGGTGTTTACAGAAAGTCTCACCACTTTGCGTAGGTAATACACCGGTTAACCCCACCCAGTCTACAGACTTACAAATACCGTCTCGGTATATAGATTTAAAGGCAGTCTTTGACAAGAAGAATGCTGATACTTTACCTCCACACAGGTCCTTTGATTGCAAGATTAATCTCCTACCTGGTACTATGCCTCCGAGGGGCAATGTATATCCTTTATCCACTAAGGAGAACTTAGTCTTAGAGGAGTATATCCGTGAGAATCTAGACAAGGGATTCATTAGGAGATCATCCTCGCCTGCCGGTGCCGGTTTTTTTTTTGTGAATAAGAAGGATGGCACGCTAAGGCCTTGCATTGATTACCGAGGTTTGAATAAAATAACTATCAGAAATGCATACCCAATCCCTTTGATTACTGAGCTCTTTGATCGTTTAAAGGGTTCCAAGATTTTCACCAAGTTAGATCTCAGAGGGGCGTATAACTTGGTGAGAATTCAGCAGGGAGACGAGTGGAAAACAGCGTTCAATACTCGATATGGACACTATGAGTACACGGTAATGCCTTTTGGGCTCTGTAATGCACCGGCAGTATTTCAGGATCTGATCAATGAAGTTCTTAGGGAATTTCAACAGGATTGTGTTATTGTATATTTGGATGATATACTAATACACTCTAGAGAAATTGAGACCCACCACAGACAAGTCAGAAGGGTATTGCGCAAACTCCTACAACATGGGTTGTACTGCAAATTGGAGAAATGTAGTTTTGACCAATCTCAGATAAACTTTCTTGGTTACGTGATTTCTGGGGAAGGCTTTAAAATGGATCCGGATAAACTCCAGTCTATTTTAGATTGGCCATTACCCAGGGGTCTCAAGGCCATTCAGAGGTTTATTGGATTCTCCAATTATTATAGGCGCTTCATTAAAGGATACTCTTCCATTATTGCTCCTATTACCAATATGACCAGACAGGGGGCTGACACTAAGACTTGGTCTACTGAAGCTCTCGTTGCCTTCAAGACACTTAAGGAACTTTTTGCTTCTGCACCAATTTTAGTTCACCCCGATACAACTTTACCTTTCCTACTCGAGGTAGATGCCTCAGAGACAGGTATAGGTGCCATCTTGTCTCAAAGGTTAGGCGTAGATAAACCATTACATCCATGTGTTTTTTTTTTCCAAGAAACTATCTGGGACTGAAAGCAGATATGATATTGGTGACAGGGAACTACTAGCTGTTATCATGGCTTTAAAGGAGTGGAGACATTTATTAGAGGGGACCTTGCATCCTGTTACTATTCTGACGGATCACAAGAACTTGTCTTATATTGGGGAGGCCAAGCGCTTATCCGCCAGACAAGCTCGTTGGTCCTTGTTCCTCACCCATTTCAATTACGTGCTCACTTATAGACCTGGTTCTAAGAACTCTAAGGCCGATGCTTTGTCTCGCCAACATGAACCTTCTACTATATCTGAGACGGTTTTGTCTTCTATAGTTCCCAAGTGCAATATTATCGCCAACACTAGCCTCAGGATTCATTCTCCGTTGCTTGCCGAGATTATGAAGCTTCAACATCTGGCTCCTAGACAGAGTCCTGAGTCACGGTATTTTGTTCCTGCTGAACTCCAACTAGAACTGCTACAATGCTTTCACAATAGTAAGGTGGCTGGGCATCCTGGCATTCGTAAGACATGCTCCTTAATAGCCAAAGATTTCTGGTGGCCCTCCTTACGTAAAGATATTAGGGATTTCGTCGAAGCATGTGAGGTCTGTATGAAGACTAAACGACCTCAGACGCTTCCATGTGGGCTTTTGCATCCCTTGGAAATTCCCGAGAAACCATGGACCTGTTTAGCTATGGACTTCATTGTCGATTTACCTGTTTCTAAAAAACAGACTGTGATTCTCACGGTGGTTGACAGGTTTACTAAGATGGCCTTACCTAAACTTCCATCTTCTCCTGAATTGGCTGAGATATTCGCTAAAGAGATATTTTGTTTACATGGGATACCTTCCGAAATTGTTTCTGATAGAGGTTCCCAATTTGTTTCCCATTTTTGGAAGTCGTTCTGCTCTCAAATGGGTATCAAATTGAATTTCTCTTCTGCCTATCATCCCCAGTCTAACGGAGCTGCTGAACGCACTAATCAAAAGATCGAACAATATTTGCGTTGTTTCGTTTCCGAACACCAGGACGATTGGGTTGGTCTGATTCCTTGGGCAGAGTTCGCACACAACAATCTCGTTTGTGATTCTACTCGTTCTAGCCCCTTTTTCATGAATTATGGCTTTCATCCCTCCATTCTTCCCTCGGTTTCTCCTTCCCAAGGAGTACCGTCGGTTGATGTTCATGTTGCCAATTTGAGGAAGTTGTGGGATCAGACTCGACAAATTCTTCTGCATAATTCCATGTTGTTCAAGAAACACGCTGATAAACATAGAAGGGCGGCTCCAGTCTTTGTTCCAGGGGACAGGGTATGGTTGAGTACCAAAAACATTCGCTTGAAGGTTCCTTCTATGAAATTCGCTCCTCGTTACATTGGACCTTACAAGGTCCTGACTCGAATTAACCCAGTTGCGTATCGTCTGGCTCTTCCATCTGACTTACGCATTCCTAACTCCTTTCATGTTTCCTTGTTAAAACCCCTAATATGTAACAAGTTTTCCTCCACTGCATCCTCTCCTCGCTCTGTTCAGGTTGAGGGACAAGAGGAGTATGAAATCAATTCCATCATCGATTCTCGTATCTCCCGGGGGAAGTTACAATATCTGGTTGATTGGAAGGGATATGGTCCTGAGGAGAGGTCTTGGATACCTCAGGAGGATGTGCATGCGCCTCGCCTCCGCAGGGCTTTTCACTCCCGTTTTCCATCTCGTCCCGGTTCCTTCCGCCCGGTGGGCGTTTCTGAGGGGGGGGGGGGGGGTACTGTCAGGGTACCTGTTGTCTCTACCTCTGTGGAGGTGAGACACTTGGACGTTCTTCCTCGCAAAAGGGTTGAATCACTCGTTCCTCGCGGTTCCCTCGGTCGTTTACACGCCGGCCGCGAGGGATCCACTTCCTTTTATGACGCGGCGTTCAGTAGCCGACGTCATGACGACAACCCAACCAGATCTGTCAATCAAGCCCCAAGCACGAATGAGGATTCGTCGGGGGCGTGATTACCTGTTTGGAACCAGGGTATAAAATAGGGCTTTCTACATTTGTTCATTGCCCTGTCGTGGTTCTAGCTTATCTAGTCTCTCAGTGCTCTTGTATTCTGTTAGTTTCTTTGGTTTTGACCCGGCTTGTCTGTTCTACCTTGTTTACCTCTATTACCCTTTGACTCGGCTTGTCTCTCGCTTACCTGCTCTCTCGTTCCCTCGACCTCGGCTTGTCTCTAGACCATTCTTTACTTTGTACTCTGCGTGTTGGATCCCTGTCCCGATCCTGACACACTAACAGACCCACACTGATTGACACTCATTGGCAGACACACTGATAGTCACACACAGACTCAATGACAAACATACTCTCACTGATTTGACAGACACACACTCATACACTGATAAACACACTCATCATACACTGACAGACACACTCATACACTCACATGCACACACACTCATACAATCACTCACTCACACACACACACACACTCAGATGCACTCACTCACACACACACACACACACTCAGTCACTCACAGACACACACGCTGTCACTCACAGACACACACTCTGTCACTCACAGACACATATGCTGTCACTACCAGACACACACGCTGTCACTCACAGACACACAACAGTGTTCAGTGTTCCGATTCTTCCAGATGTGATCACTGCCGAGGTAAGGGGGGTGCCTAGCAGCATTCCCATGGCCTCGCTGGAAAAGATCACAATGAAGTGCGTGCGCTGGGTTCGAGACTATACTTGAATAGGAGCGTGACTGTGACTAACAGGCACCGTGACAATTGTAGAACAAATATCTTTCATTTACAATTTTTTTATTACTCCAGATATATAATAATACAATTCTGACAACTCAGACTAGGCATTGCAAAAGTGAATGATACTGTATAGCCATTAGACCATGCAATATTATAGCTATTTTTGCATGTCAGCACAGTCATATGCACTATTTTTACCGATGTTTTGGTTGTCCAACGGTCTTTCCAGAATTTTTATTTAGTACTAAAGTTTGGAAAGAATGAACTAAATTCTGCTTTTTTTGCACAAGTCTAGTGTATAATCATTAAGAGAAAAGGGGCATGAGGAAAGGAAAACTTAAATAAGCATGAGGAAAGGAAAACTTATAATAAAAAAAAACTTACAATAAAAAGGGCTTTAAATCTGTCAGTTTATCTATCTCTCTATAAGTTTTCTCAGTATAATCTACTCTGCTCTCCTGAGCAATGCGTGGAATGTTATTTAGAAAGCAGGCTCTATAAATTAGGGAGCTACCACTTAGTCATTTGAATCCCTTGCTTTGTTTAAACAACGAATCTAGCCACGCATCTTGAAAATGTGCCCATTTATGCAGAGAGTGAGACTCTGCCTCATTCACTTGAAGACTCTGCCAATTCACTCATGGAAACTTTTCATTCACCCTGATTACTGGCTTTTTCAATCTGAAAATCTATGAATTCACTCTAGGAAACCTACTCATTCAACCAGTGTTAATAGCAATCATCCTCAAAACCACTAGCTCTCATCCATCACATGGCCTTAGTCCTCTAAAAATATCTCCATATTGCCTGCCCTCTTTATGACCATCACTACCTCTTTCTCGTCACAGGTTATCAGTGCTTGCTCTCTCAACAAGAACAAGTACACTGTTGTCTTAATAGGTTCTTTGTGAAATCAGTGTACAATGCAATTATTCTGTTCTCAGTCACTAGATGGCACAAATGCACATTATTCTACTGCTGAAATCAACCTAAGACAAAGCTAAGCAATTAATTGTAGCTCTTGCTCTGCTGGTACAGATGGTCACTGCTGATGTCCCCCGTAAGGGCATTGCCTGCTTCTGTGTACCATACAATCTTTATTCCTAGGTTCCCTCTGGACAGTATACTCTCACACCTCTAATATGTAGCCTCCCATGTGTAAGCAGTTTTAAAATTTGCGATTCTCCTCATTTAAGGAAACGCCATTTGAAATGTGGTAAATGCAGTGAAAACTCGTCTTTTCTATTATTATTATTTTTTAAACAATCAAGCCATTTCCAAAATCAGATATTTTGAAAAACGATAGGGACTGCACTCATCCAAAAAAACAACAAGGTTCTGAACTGAGCTAGGGCCAGCACAACCCACATACATAATGCAAAAAGAAACAAATGCTCAGACACTCTCTGTGTTAAAGTATAAGCAGGATGCCTGAGCATTCTTCTTTATTTCCAGAATCAGTGGCATCGCCATGGTAATATAAAAGTTCTTTGAAATTTGAAAAGAAAGAAGAAAAAAAAAGAAAAAGCAAATATCAAATGTGGTGGACCATCTGGCACCCCGACTGGGTGCCTCCACCAATCGTTGCTTCCTAGTGCTTACTGAGTACCACAAGCACCGCACCAGACACCATCAGTACCGTAGTCCCCACTTCCAGTGTTACAGCTTGGCTGGGGTCTTGCCGTCCTCCACCCACCCTGGACCCAAGACCAGGGTCCAGCTTCCAGTGGGCAGGCCTCTCCTACTCTAGAGAGTGCAGCACACTACTCTTACAAGAGCAAGTGATTATAACCCAGAGGAGTATAGTAATAAGACAATCCCCAGGGTAGATACAGCCGTTTCCCCCACACATGAGACGAGGCTCTATGTTGAGGGTAAGCAGGAACTCATTTAATGGGAGCCACAACTGGCCTTATATGCAAGTCGCCATGCAAGGGACACTCCCCCCTGGACCTGAGAGAAAACCACAGTATAAACAATTACACAACGACATTGGTTCTCAGACCCTATACATAATCAGATAATCCCTCCTCTGTACCTGGAGGATATTTGAGTCATGGACAGTACCAACTCAATTATCTCCAGGCAGAAAAACACACATTTTTATAAAACACCCCAAATATCTTAAAAATCCATGATCTGGGTGACCAACATATCCAAAATCACGCAGATCAGTTCAGGGGTTCTGGAATTTCCTGGAAGTCATTGATTTGACCGAAGGCACGCATGGTCCCATGCCCAAAACAGTTTCATAGAATCAGGGCTTGCAGTCGGTCTAGTTTGGTAGTTTAAAAACGAACAAACTACCGAACATAGTCAATAGTCTTACCCTGGAGCTTGTTCCCCTTATCCAGACGAACGATTCCACTGAACTATTCTAACTTGTATAGAACTGAATGCAGGCGATGATGGAAGTCCAGCGGTGTTTGGAAGTTTCTGTGTCTGATTTTAGTTCCATGAGATTCATGCCCAAACAACGCCGCCTGTGTTCATGCAAACAAGATGGCCGCCACCTTGTGGTTGTCCATAGGAATTGCGGCCACCCAGACGAACAATTAGAACACTGCGGTGGAAATGTTACGAAGTATCAATTGGGCTTAAAAAACTCTGGTTTGTGCGGTTGTTCGGTAACGGAACCATATAGTCCCAATTGCACGAACAGAGTCTTTTTAAAGTATTTTAGCCAAGTCTATTGCAGGGGCCATAGTCCTGGGGCAAGCAGGCCCCTCCAAGAATCAGCAGCGTGGTTACTTTCGCCACATCAAATAACGTAAAGAATAAAGTGGAAAGGTCATAAATTATACAAAGATAGATATGGTAGTAAGAAAGCAAGAAAAAAAAAAACATGAATCCTGAAGCAAGCAGTAAAGCATATAGAAAGTAGGTTAAACAAATAAGGACGCATTGAGGAGACAAAAAAGAGATTTTAAAAAGTTCTGTAAACTATATGGAGCAGTGAAACTCACCCATAGGAGCAATTAAGAGAGCGCCCCATCAGTTATTTTGTGAGAAAAACAAATATTTGCAGTAGTTTAGAAACACTAATATTATTTTTCTGTTGGGAATTTGTGGTAAAAAATATATTGGAGACATTTGTGTCTCTTCAATTCTGTTATAGGTTTCAGGGCTGCAGTGCCCCTTCCCCCTTATTGGTAGTTGTTTGAAGATGCTTTCTTGAGAGCATTTAGATGTGTCAAAAAATGAGGCTGGTTTGAAATCTGTCCTGTGTTTGCAGGGTTTGCACATGCCAAATGTCCTTTAAAGTAAGGGATGTCAGGAATTTCTATTGAGTTGCCATTTAGGCAGCAGAGCTAGTGGCCGATGAGTGGAGACATGCTCTCTATTCATTGGCCATCATTGGCTGAGTGCACCAGGGGTGGGGTTACAGTGCCTACAGGAGAGAGAAGCAAGAAGCCATCTTGAAAGCAGCACAAGAAGAGCACAGCAGCAGCTTCTGGCTCCTGCCAAGTGTAAAATATTATCTTATCTTATTCTTCCGCTATATAGCCTTAGTGACTGCCTGTGGGATGATCAAAGGAGCATTGTGCAGAGACTGTGTAGAATTTGCAAAGACCTGTGATGGAGACATCACCGCTCAGGGTCCTATGGTGGGTTGGCAGGGAAAGGTGAGTTCTACTTACCCGAACCTGTCCATCGTAGGCAGTGGCGGATCCAGAGCCTGGTCTCGGGAGGGGCACTTCCAGATTGTTTTGTGGCGGCGGACAGAAAATAATGAGGTGCTTATAGAACAGACTGTTTTATTTAACCTATCGTACAGCTCTTACCTTCTTTAAAAACAGTGACCTTTGTCTTTCCAAATTATGGATTTAAAAAATTTGAAGCAGGTGACATTTAACCACATATAACTTTATTATTTAACAGTTTTGTAGACTTTTTCATCAGGAGTTTGTATACTGATTATAGAACAGAATATTCCCAGACAAAATCGTAACAAACAATACACAATTATGTGTAAAAAGGTAGAAATATACTGATAACAGTGTCACTTTCCAAACACTAAAAGCAACAGACACATAACATTTTTAATTAAATAACAAATTTACAGAATTAGCTCAATTCTTTGTTTTCCTTGCTTTGCGAACAGCTCAATGATTCGGTCAGTATTCACAGGAACATCTCTGTGAATGTAAAGCAAACTCAAACCATTTAATCTGTCTTCTGACATTCGTGACCGAAGCCATGTTTTAACACGGCGGAGGGTTGAGAATGATCTCTCTGCAGAGGCCACACTTACAGGTAGAGTTGCCAAGACCAGAAGTAAACTTCTGATGGTTGGAAAGAGGTCCTGGTCACACATATCTAAAACTTCAAGGACTGTTTGTGGAATTTCCTTGTTTTGGGATAACTCGCTTTTCCACTTTGTGAGCCAGAGACAAATTTCTCCCTGAAGTAATGTCTCCATTATCCTCTGGCTACCATCAGCTAGCAGAGGGTGGAAACGTTTTGATAATGAGTGGATAGCAACAGGATCCATGGTTTCCATTTTGTTTTTTACAAGTACTGGTGGCATCAATATTTGAATCTGGAAACACTGCATCGAGTTTTCTGGCAAACGAGCTTTTAAATCGTTAATAATGTTATCTAGCAAAGGAATATACAAAGATTTCCTGTAGAATTCTTCAGTTGATCCTGCATTGTAATTTGATCTGTGCACTTGTCTTCCTACAAGACGTGGCAATTTTAGTTCCACTCCAAGTTCTGAGGCCAATTCTGTAGCCTCCATATGCAAAGTGGAAAAAGTATGATCAGCGTTACATCGCATATTCTCCAGCGTTCTCATGGTGACATTCAGACATTCAGATGCGCTTGTCAAATCAAGTGTTGGAGATTGAAGAAAACGACTCAGAGGTAGGGTTACTTTCAGAACATTGATAAGTGAAATCAAGGAAAAGATAAATTCTGCACTGCACAGAGAATGGATGAGAGAAGAGGCTGATGAACTAGAGCTTGAGCATTTCCATTGAGATATAGCTGATAGTGCACTCACCACTTTAACTAGTCCATCCCGAAATCTTATTAGAGAATCATGGCGCTCTACCCATCTAGTTTCACAAAGACTGGTAAGTTGAGAGCCTAACTCCTGCTTTAAAACAAAATGACGCTTTGCTGATTGATTAAAAAAATGAAATGGTTGATTTTACCACTGCTACTGCGTTGCGAACTACTGAAACTTGTGATGACTTTGAAATTGAATTGTTCAGAGAATGGTTGTAGCAAGGACATCTGCAACTGTTGGGTGCTGCTCTAATAATTTCTGAAACAGCACCAGCCACCTCTGAAGACATAACACTGCAACTGTCTGTTCCAATGCCAACACAATGAGTGATGTCCAGGGAGAGGTCTTTGATTAGTTGAATTACCATCTGGCCTAAAACCTGTCCTGTAAGCCTTAGTTCTGAATCTGAACTATCCAATCCTGACTCACTCTGAGTTGCAAATTCATAGGCATCTACAAATGTTATAAAATCTTAACGAATAGATCCATTGTAGACATATCTAAAGTTAAGTGAAAGTTGTTCTATATGTGAAATATCTGTAGTTTCATCAAATATTACACTAAAATAGCAAGCCTCTTTAATTCTACCAACAATGATATTGCAGATTCCATCACCACAACACTTGATGAAATCATTTTGTGTGGATTTTGAAATGTACGTAGCACGTGAAGATGCAGTAAGGAGGTGCTTCTCTAACATTTTGTCTCCAGATGAAACGCGGTATCTCAGCAATTCCCGAAAGTTCCCTTCATTCACGTCCGGTGTGGAGTCATCCATTAATGCACCATCATCTCGGTGGCCACGCAGAGGTATATTTTGTCTACCCAAGAATATAATGGACTCAATGATAGGACAAATTCGCTCTTGGTTCTCCTTCACCTTCTGAAGACGATGCGAATTTATTTGGTTGACAATTTCATTGTCAGGGGAATGGTAGGTTTTTAAAAATGCTTTTCCTTCGGTTACACTCTCCTGGTGATAAACAAGTCTTGCATGGACTTCCAAATCTCCTTCCTTACCCTTAAGCTTTTTAAAATTCGTAAGGGGCTCAGTTACCAGTTTTCCAAGTGCCATGCCTTTGTTATGACCACCTTTGCGATGTTGTGCAAACAACGCACAGTACTTGCAAAACAAACCCTTCTTAACAGCTGAATATACGAGCCATGGAAAACTGTCAATATGTTGTTTTGACAAGTATCGTTTGATTGTCCGAGTTTCTCCATATTTGGAAGTCATGTTCTGAACAGAGAAAGGTAGCTCATATCCAGGAGGAGGTTGCCATGGATTTTCCAGTAACAAGCATTTGGTGAAATCATCAATTGTTTTCCCAAGATGTGTGCCAATGTCATTCATTAGGATACTGCCTGTTTGAGGTGGGGTATCAACAGACAGTGGCAACACAGAATCAGTTTGACAAGGTATTGGCTCTACGTGTGTACCAGAACACGAAGGGAAGCTAGTATCAGTTTCTATAGTTGAAGTGCTTTCTAGTACAGGCTGTGCTCCTGTTGACTTTTTTGCACTAGTACTGAAGAAGGAATCATTACAATTGCCCCGTTGCCCCCCCCCCCCCCCCTGGTTCCGCCAATGATCGTAGGCGCCGCTATCTTCTTTCGGCTGGTTCTCTTCAGCTCCTGGCAAACCGACATCACTGCTAAATATCTACATAAAATAAATAAAGCCAGAGTAGCCCAGATGTGACAAGGGGAGGGGGACATTACTGACACAGAGCACTGTGGTGCCTGTCATTAATCGTTTTATTAACTCCTACTGCACATACCCACCATCTTTTTTAAAGTGCTCAGTCACTCTACTGCTGAGACATGAGACACTTGTGCTATGGCAAGTTGAAAAGTTAAGCTTTAAACTGCAAGACTGGAGCTGTGATTCTGACGACTGATCTGTTTTAATTAGTAATGATTGTTGCTTCTGTTAACCATGTCAATTACTTCTTGGCTCCATATTACTACTGAAGATTAAAGGAACAGTATAGTGTCAGGAATACAAGCATGAGAAGATGAGAACATGCAAGAGAGTGCAAAGAAAGGTCTGAGTAGGCAGTTAGATAGAGAGCTGGAGCGTTATACTGTGTGGGTATCTCTGTATTGCAGCTCTGTGTAATCCATCACAGTGATCCTGGCTGTGTGGGATTTTTATAAGTATCTCCTTATAGCTCTGTGTATTATCTCTATTTTTCTCAGCTCTGTTTGTGGTATGGTTATCTCTGTATTGTGTTCAGCTCTATGTACTTGATTGCTTACACAACCAAATACCCATGTTGCCCAAAAAAACATGACAACTGATTAGTGGATAAGGGCAATGGCCACAGCTTTATTGTATAACATTTAACACACCAGCATTTCTTCCACCTGTCAGCTGTTGGGTTGATTACTTAACAGACAGATATTTCCCCTATTTCCAGAGTCCTGGGCAGCCTGCCTTTCACCAACAGCCCTAGCATACTATGACTCCACAAGCCAGCACTTGACTCAATTGCACTCAATTGCACTGGTCAGAAACACTGCCACTATGAATCTGGCCTTGGACCTCGTGCCCATCACAGCCAGCATCGCCTCAATCCCAGCTTGTAATCCCGCATTAACCCCTTAAGGACCGGACTGTTTTTGCGATGTTGTACATTTGCGACCAGGCATCTTTTTACACTTTTGTGGTGTTTGTGTTTAGCTGTAATTTTCCGCTCTCTCATTTACTGTTGCCATACAAATTATATTTTTTTTTTCAGGACTTTCTTTACATACCATTACATACCATTATTTATATAATCTCATGTAATTTAATTTTAAAAAAATGAAAAAATATGATGAAAAATTTAAAAAAATACACGTTTTTTGACTTTTATGTGAAAAATATTTTACTCATCTACAAAAGCGAATGAAAAAAAATGCTAAATAGATTCAAAATGTTGTCCTGAGTTCAAAAATACCCAGTGTTTACATGTTTTTTGCTATTTTTTTTTTGCATGTTATAGGGCTATAAGTACAAGTAGGATATTGCGGTTTCAAAACATACATTTTTAAAATGTATCAATAGTGACATTGTAACACTATTATCTGTCATAGATCGCTAAATAACACCCCACATGTACATATTTTTTTAAAAGTAGACAACCCAGGGTATTCAATATGGGGTATGTCCAGACTTTTTTAGTAGCCACTTAGTCGCAAACACTGGCCAAAGTTAGCGTTCATATTTGTTTGTGTGTGAAAAAAGTAAAAAACTAAATTGAACGCTAATTTTGGCCAGTGTTTGTGACTAAGTGGTTACTAAAAAAAGACTGGACATACCCCATTTGCAATACCTTGGGTTGTCTTCTTTTGCAAATGGTATGCCATCATGGGGGTAATTCTCATTCCTGGGCTACCATACGCTCTCAAAGGCAACGTAACCAACCTGGCCGTTTTCAATGTAAAAATATTTGACCCATATATTTGACCCTGTAACTTTCAAAAACGCTATAAAACCTGTACATGGGGGTCCTGTTCTACTCAGGAGACTTTGCTGAACACAAATATTAGTGTTTCAAAACTGGAAAATGTATCACAACAATTATATCATCAGTAAAAGTGCTGTTTGTGTGTGAAAAATAAAAAAAAAGTCACTTTCACTGACAATATCATCGCTGTGATATGTTTTACTGTTTTGAATCACTAATATTTGTGTTCAGCGAAGTCTCCCGAGTAAAACAGTACCCCCCATGTACATGTTTTAGGGTGTCGTAGAACGTTACAGGGTAAAATACAGTGATAGCAAATTAAATTTTCTGGACTTTCGGCCTGGGTTGGCAGGCAGGTCCCTTAAATGGCAATCAATAAAATAACTTAATTATGTAAAAATATTACATAAATACGCACGTAGAATTTAAATATATATACATATTTATATATTTGAAGTCTACGTGTATATTTATATAATTATTTATGTAATTTTGTATATGGACATATGAATAGTTCGCATTCTTTTTATTTATTTATATATACATAGATATATATATACAATTTCATTCTAAGTGTATTTTTATATAAATATATATATAGTAATATCAAAATACAGTTAGAATAAAATTTCGTATAGATATATAATTTTTTTTAAATTTGTATTATTATTTTTATTTTTTTTAATTTAATTTAAATTACTTATTATTCGTATTTTATAATAATATATATATATATACAATATATATAGTTATTATATATATTATATATATATACGTGTGTAATTTAATTATAAGTGTATTTTTATATTAATATATGTACATATTAATATAAAAATACACTTAGCATGACATTATATATATGATATATAGACATATATTATATAGGTATAATATATGTCTATATATCATATATATACACATATATAATAATATTTTTTTTAATTAACTTTCACTTTAATTTTTTTTCAGATTTTACACTGGCAGGGAGACTGCCTGTCAGCACAGACAGTCCCCCTGCAGGCAGATACTTGGACACCTATTGTGACCATGTGGTCGCCCTGTTGGGCGATCACATGGCCACAGGGGTCCTAAACCGCCATGGGGAGACTGTCTGGGCTGCAGGCAGTCTCCCCACACGGGGAGCACCGCCGATCACTGCCGGGGGAACGACAGCGATCGGGTAAGTACATTGGACGGTTAGGACGGTTCAGGACCGTCACCGGTCGGCAACGCAAAAATGCCGATGACGGTCCTGAACCGTCCTCCGTCCTTAAGGGGTTAAATATGTCAAAGCCAATGAGATTGAGGCAAACCCCATCTGCCAGCATCTGATGTAGACTATCCACTTCCAACTTGACATTTCGAATCACTGTTCCGCTCAGGCATATTACAAACCTTGAGATAGTCATATTACATTTACACTTACTGCACTCCAGAACCCTAGCATAAAGCACCTGTTGCCAACAAGGCCGAGGGACTAACTGGGGCCAAATAACCATGAATTGTGAAAACAACGAGTGGCAATGAGCCAAATTGTGTTTAATAGAGTTCATTAAATCTATAGTCCTAACCCGCCCCAAATCATGTCCACCTGCTTGAACAATTAACTTAACCGCCTCTGATAAAAAACAGCTAAGAGAAACACATTCAGGATTATTCCAGCTCCACAACAACCCATGAATACCCCTCCAAGGCATTTGCATTTCCTCAAACTGGAAATCCCAGATTGCAGCTACATGAGCGTCCTATCACCTTGCAGCCAGTATATATACCAATGCCCTAAAATACAAAAATAATGAGGAGCGTTATAACAAATGAGGGCAGATGTATAATTGGAAATGCCCCCAATACCCACCTACCCAAATGACGCACCAGAATAACCTAAAACACTAGCTTGAGTTTCTGCCCTAATCCAAGATGAATGCACCCAATAATCCACTGGATACCTATCATATTCAATCATCCGCATTTGAAGCACCAAATTAAACTGGTAGGCATTGGAGACTTTTCCTGATGAACCAAAAGCAAACACTCACCAGAGGGTCTAACTTCTAAAAATCTGCCAAAACCGCTGCACTGCAAAATTCCCCTCCGGTATCACCTATCCTAACCTAAACACTCATACGATCTGTTTTAGATTTGAAAATCCGGAGACTCCAAAAATTGTAAGACCATCTAATGTTCGATAACAGCAATGGAGATACTGAATGAAGGTTAGGGACTACCAACTTGCCCACCCAAATAGCCCCAAAGAAACAAAAGGAAACGCAACACAAAACAATTAGATTTCACACTCTGAACTACACACGGCTGGCAACACCCACAGGAACTGAAACATAAGCTCAACAGAAATCAAAAAACGCAAATCTGGACATCTTCTACCTCTCCATCCTTCTGAATACAAAGCTCCTTGGTGATTTCTTTCCAAACCAGGAAGCGCAATAAAAAGGACTTTGCTGACAACAGCTTTTCTGCAGCTGCGCATGACTTGCCTTGCTTGAGCAAAAGGTTGAGATACCTTAACATCACCTCAAATTAATTAACTTCCGATGACAGACTACTCTCTCCATCCACAAACTCTAGCCATCTAGACCAGATCGCTCAATACGCCCTCGAGAATGATGCGGATAAGGAATCCGACACGAAAGCCATCCATCCTCCAAAATGTGTTCCCAAAACGCATGCAGTGAAGACCCTTATGCTCGGCCTCTGGTGCCAACTCCCAAAAGCCATCCTACTGAAACAGCGAAAGAGAGTCAGCTACCACATTTAACACACCCGGCAGATGACACACCTTCATCCACACTTTGAACTTCAAGCTCAACAAAACCAAATGTCACAATAATGAAAGCATGGGCAGAGAAGCAGACATGTTGTCCGTATGAAACACGACACTCCACAATTCCAAGGCCACAACAATTGGAAACAGTTTTAGAAATGTGAGATTCCACATGAGATCTAACTCTCGCTGCGCATCAATTTCCCTGAAAGAATTCTGACGCATGCCTGAAGTTCCCAGTTAGGCACTGCTTCTCTCAACCAACATGAATGCCCATTATACTACTCCATAAAATAGCTTCAAACTTGCGAGTCTGCCTGCAGTTTATTATTTACCCTAAAAAAATGAAACAGTTCCCTGATTGCCGACCGTTGCCAAAGACAACCTCTGACAAAACGCCCTACCTATTGTGAGAACCTTGCATGCAAAAGCAAAATTACCCAACAAAACCTGCATTTAGTGCAATTGAATCTTCTTGACATCCTTAACCTGATCCACAAGCCCAATGTAGACTGCCATCTTCTCCTCCAGTAAGCGGAAAATCATCCATATTGAATTATTTCAACGCCGGAAAAGAATAAAACTGTTCCAGTGACCTTCAGTCTTCTGTTCCATGACCGCAATCTAAAAATCCGATGCCACTTCCTGAAACACGATCAACAACTCCGCACACACCCTGGAACCTTTGGGACTGACAAACAAAAAGTCATTGAGATTGCGAGTAAGTGAACCAAAACCTGAAAACTGAACTACCACCCCCTTTAAAAATGAGGTAACATCTCAAAATGGCACAACATCTCAAAATATGAGCAGGAAATGGCACACCCCATAGGCAGACACGTGGCATAATAAAACAGTCGTTGGAAATGACATCCCAATAGGTTAAAACATTCAGGGTGAATTGGTAACAACCGAAACACTGATTCTATGTCTTACTTTGCCAACAATGCAAAGCACCCGCTTCCCAAACCAATTTCAAAGTTCCATCCAGTATCAAACGAAGCATACCAGATTCGACTGAACTGTTTATCGATATTATCATTCACAGAACCACCTGCAGGTTAGGACAAGTGATGAATCAATTATAAAAAAACTGTCTTCTTCTTCCAAATTAACCCTAATGGGGAAACTTGTAAATTTTGAAATGGGAAAAATCTAAACATACAGCCATATGACCTAGGCTTGTCTCTTTTGGAAACGTTTCCCCTAAAATGTACTTCTTACCCGAACCCACCGCAAATTCTCCACAAAACGAGTTTCCACCATATATCCATATATACATAGGGGATCCAAACCTATCTAACACTGCCCTGCAGCAAGCACAGAACCTCATCCTGTGCACCAATCTGCTCTCTCTCCTCTTCTCTAGAATACCCCAAGTGCTAGCACAGGCAAAGCCACTCCTCAGCTGAGATTCTATAAAGTCTTCCTACTCCTCCTGTGCCCCTCTCCTGGACCGCAGGCTACACTTTCCAATGTACTACACGCTCCTCTGCAGATTCCCGACCACCCCTCTCATCCGGGTTTAAAGATGGTGAAGCCTGTGACATCAGTTGGGGATCTACCATTTGTCCATCCTTACATGGTTGCATTTTTTAACAATGTTTGTGGGTTACAATGTAAGCATGCTTTTGTTTTTAGTATGTGTGTGCATGTAGGGGTGTATTTAGGTGTAGTGTTAGCATTTGAATGCAAGTGTGTTTGTGTGTACTGTTGCCATTTGAAAGAAGGGGTGTACTTGTATGTACTGTTAGCATTTGAATACAGGGGTGTGTTTATATGTAGGGTTTGCATTTGATAGCAGAGTTATGTTTTTATGTAGTGTTGGCATATGAATGCTGGATTGTATGTACATGTATACACATATACTGAAACAGATATACTTACACACATTTGTACACACTGACACATGCAGATACACACACTCTGACACAGCACCACCCACTCTGTGAGGAATAAAGCGATATGACTTTATTCATATCCCTGCCCCACAGTCTGCGATATGCTATCAGGTTAGGACTGACCACTGACCAAACAGGAGGGAGAAATAGCAGATTGAGTGACCAGTCAGCTGTTGGGGGTGGGTCACGGAACGCTCTGCTCTGAGCTGATGATGCCTTCCCAAGGACTTCGCTCATCCGTCCTGACTTGTAGAGGCTGCATGTTGGGATGTATAAGTCAGACTGACCTGTGAGTATTATACTAAAAATCTTCTATAGGTGGAATTGTGAAGGTGCACAAACCTCAGCAATTGAGGAAGGAAAATATGCATCAATATTAATATGTATCTAGCTCTGACTGTTGAGGCTATGTATACTGGCAGGCCTGGGCAATGTCAGCAATTAGATCCTAGTGTGATAGTGAATAGGGGATCCACAGAACATAAAAGGGACACTTCACCGCTCAATTAGTAAAGACAACTATTTATTAGATATACCCCCAATGAAAACATACATGCGTTTAATTATGTATTTTTTCACTACTGGTATATCTTAAACAAAGCTTGCAAAAGCTTTAAATAGCTTGTCGCTCCCTTTCTTCACCAACCAGACTTCATATGCCCTATGCAGTATGGAGTTTAAAAACATGGACTGCAGGTTAAAAATAACATGTTTTGGGAGCTATACTCAAATCCTAAAAAGCTGCCTGCCTGTAAAGCAACCAATAAAAACATATTTATGTTAGCATATTTATTGTCACATCCATGTGAAGCCATGTGTGCATCTGCAGCCTTGCATACTTTGCAAATGAAATATAACACTATAGATAAATAGGCTCTGACATTTAATTTATTTCTCTGGGGTTGTTGGCACATTATAGTAACAACATTATATAATTTATATTATTTTTTTCCCCCTGCCATTTCCTAGGGATTTAACACCATACTCCCCTTTTTGGCATTCTAGACCCATAGCAGTGGTGATTGTTATTTGCCTTCCCAGGTCCTTTTCAATTACATTTCTATGTTAATGCATAATATGATGACTGCCAGGCTGATTCTGTACTTCCAAACAGAGGAAACAATTCCACTATATCTTCTCACACTCCTGTTTTAAGAGAGCATCCGGTTGAAGGCAGCATATTAGCAAATCAAGTGGGACTTTGTCCAAAATCTGAGAGGAGAATGCTTTGCATACACTTTCAGTTAATCCGATATTCTCCTGATAGTATGTCTAATGTTTTTAAGGATTTAAGAAACTTAGCCTTTTAATCCACTTTTCCAGCTATCTACTCCTAACCAAAGCAATCGAAATTAATAGGACAAACATTGCTGTATTTAGTCAGTATATTTTCCGATGACAAATGTACACATACAGTTGTGTTTATGAATATTGCAATGGTAATGCAGTATATATTTTCTGATAGCTGGGAAGAAATAGAATGATGGAAAGGACACGACAGAATTATATTTTGAGATAAGAGAAATGCAATTTTAAACACACACATTTGAAAACAAAATACAATACTGTGGCTACCACCCAAGTAGGAACAAGGGTTTCGCCACCAGAGGTGTTCTTTTCCCCCCTAGGGCGAGTGATGCTGTAGTAATCCAAAGTCGAGTTTCCCAATAGCGATAATCCAAAGCAGGTATAGCAGGTATAGCTTTCCCCCACAGACATTAGTTGAGACTGAATGCTAGGGGTGAACTGGTTTATTGGAAGCCACACACGGCCTTTTATGCAACAGCCCCTACAAGGGGTTTCCAAATCAACATCAGAACCGACAAACACACGAATGGGTCAAAAAGTTTTAATAATCCAGGGACAGGATGGTCTGTCACAAATATGTTTTACAGTTATCAGCAAGTATGTGGAGTATAGTCTGTGCAATTAACAACTGTATGAGTAGAGGGCAAAACTCTTTGTGAAAGGACTGGAAATTCAATAAATGCTTGACAGTAACTATATGAGGCTATAGTTTCTAGAGCAGGTGTAGGCGGCATCAGGGGAGATGTAGTCCACAGTATCTGGAGTGCAGAAGGTTGTCCTGTTCTAGAGGAAGATTAAAGGGAAACTATTTATACTATGTATAGTTGTTTTCCTGGCACTATAGCTCCCTAAAGTGCCAGCCTCCCTTGCGGCCCCCCAGGTTAAAAAAACCTTCTGTCACTTACCTGATCCCAGAACCCACTCCTTCACTGACAACAGCTGGTGGGGAGAGATCTAATGCACATGTGCGGCATTGGCCATGCTCCCATTAGAACCTCTCCCAAAGGAAAGCATTGTATAATGCCTTAATATGGGGTTTTGGGTGACACTGTGTCACAGTTCTTACTGTAATATCCAGACGTGGTCGTCCCAGAAGTGGCCAACAGGGGATATGTATTTGTGTATCTTGATCCAGTGTTCTCCAGATGGCTCCTGACCTTGGCTTATCTCATTGTTTATTCTGACCTCTGGCTTCGGCTTTCCACGATTACGTTTCTGCTTGCCCTTGCCTGTACTGCGACTTGGAGCTTTATTCCTGCACAGCTCCCGTGCATAGACTCACAGCCCAGGTGGCTTCTTACCTTGTCACCTTGGTCTGTGTTTATTTGCAAGGGTGATTGTATAACTCTGCACATCGGACTCCACATCAGGTAAGATCCTGAAACACTGGATGTCCTCTTCTATAGTGTGAGGATGTCCAGCGTCAGTTAGGCGACCAAAAGTCGCCTAACAACCCGAAAGTCCCTCTAGTGACTTTCTTTTAGACAGTCACTAGAGGTTGATTTAACCCTCAAAGGTAATTATTACAGTTTATTAAAAACCTTTGCAGGGTTAAGGGACCTGGGACACTGCACAAATTAGCTGAAGTGGTCTGGGTGCCTACAGTGTCCCTTTACCTTCCTAGATGCATAGGTATGAGAGGTATATAATCCCAAAATGAACTTACATATCTTCTGAAACATCACTTTGCTAAGGTAGAGCAGAACACTCATACAGGCTTATTCACCAAAGTGAGATTTTTTGAGAATTTAAAGTTAATTTCAAATTTTAAAGCACACGCTAAGCACCAAATCAGTTTTACTTTAAATGGGTATTGTAAGCACCAATTCAGTTATTTGAAGTGGTCATGATGCCTGGAGTCTGTATGGGCAGTTTTTCACTTTGAAATGCTGGACATACAGAGATTAACCCCTCTGCTGCTGGAGGTGAAGCTCCACTTCCAGTAGCTTCAATGGGATGTCAAGAGGGCTGGCTAGAGTTCCTGTTTGGTTAATGTCAATTCTGTGCAACACAAGTTGTACAGAATGTCAGTCATTGGCTCAGATCTATCAGCTGACAATCTCAGCCAGTGAATGTGAACTGCTGTGACTTTCAGGTTCTGCAACTCTGCAGAATCTTTTAAATGCATCACTGGACAACCAGTGAGAAAACATAAAAGGAGCAAACCGTTTATCACTGGTATCATTACTGGTGACTGGGCTGTAGTGGTTATGATGCTTAGAGTAACACTTTTGGTATATAGATCATGTCTGTGCAGTCTCATTGCGCAATTGGATGCCATGTTAAAGCGGCACTGTCATGGCCACATCCCCCAATTGCCTCTAGGTCTGCCATTTCATCATTTTTTTTATTTTTGGGTCTGATTCATGTCCTAATTATCGCCATCTTAGTGCTTGCAGGTGAAGGTCCTGTGGGACATATCATTTGCCCACAATAGATTGCACGGTCAAATTTGCGTGCATGCCTAGTTGATTACTTAGGTATTCACAATTGTCTGAATTTTGGAACGAATTTCGGCTACACGTTCATTCCGCTCCCATGCATTAGTGGCTACTGCAACTAATTGTGAAAATGACTTCCCACCCAAGTGACTAATGTTCCCCAAGCCCCTAGTAACTCCTCCCAATCAGCAAGTACCTTATATACCCCCTCACCCTAATAAAAGTGTGTGTGTGTGGGGGGGGGGGAGCGCAATAAATTAAATACCTAAAAGATAAAAAAAAAATACAATTAGATGTCCCATTTTTCTACCATCTTCTTTTTGCAAGAAAAAATAAAAATAAATAAATAAACAAATAAATCAAACATACAAAAAGAAACGGGGTAAGGGAAATACCCATCCATTGTAAAATGGAGAATCTATGCATTATGAAAAAATTATAGTGTGTCAATTCAAATATGGTGTAATAATATCAAAAATCAGAAAAACACCTTACATGTGCTGGCAGTAAATAGTATATGCTGTGCATACAAACATAACTACAATCCAGAAAAAAATATTCATTATAAAGATTATTTTTGTTTAACATTATCATCCCCTATTTCCCCTATTTCCCCTACATCCCCTATTTCCAGTAGTAAGTTAATGATTCTATTGTGCTTAATGGCAATCTGAGTTTAAAATGAAGTCTAACAGAGGTAGACGTGCAGGTATCCACCTGCAAAAGGCTATAGAGAGAATCTCCTTGAAACGTCACCTCTAAAGGCAACATACTCCCTGTAGTAAGATATTACTAACCCGGCAGGATATTCAAATATTGAATACTGCAACTATCTAGCTTTGAATTTCTATACAATAGTTTTTTCTTTTTCTGCATCAGAACTTGTGGATTTGCAAGAAACACATTCTTTTCATCTTCGAATGTGACAAAATCTCAGAATATGGAATGAGCATAATATATTATCTGGATATTATGACAGTTATTTGTATGAAGAGAGTAAGATAAAATTTGACATATGTCAAAGTTGTCATGCCTTTCACAGAAAATAAAGAATCAATTACCCCAGCAGAATTTCCACTAGAAAATACATTTTGCACAGATTGAGCTCTAGAACTTACCTTAGTTTGTATGACTACTACAAGGAATTACCCACTAGAAAAGTTAGATCAGGAACCTAGGGTAGAAGTGGAGATCAGAATGGCAGAGGAACTCACGTTATGAAGGCAACCAAGGTCAAGGAAAGAGATAATAAGAATTCAAAGGAACAAACTGTTGAGAACGCTCTTGGCACCAAACATGTCCAGCCTTCTAGTCCACCCCTGCCATTGTCCAGGGAGCCTGAATTTCTTGTTTTTGGTTTTGATTTCTGCACTTTTTCATTTAATTAGTGTAACTTGACTTTAATCCTTGCACAAAGACCCTATGGCGAACTGGAACTCACCAAACACGCAAAAACAAATCTAGAAACCCTCCTGTTCAGTTTCCGATGGCAGCGCTCCATGGCACTCTGAATACAAGCGTGCTGCCAGAAATTATGGGAGATAACCTCAGACCAAACCAGGCGTACATCCGGGACTAAAACTAGGATGCATGCCATGTCCCGCTTAACAGCAGACACTAAATCCCATATGTGCACTGAACCTAGGTCATTCCCCCCGAGATAGATGACAAGGACACTCAGGACCCCCAGGAGGCGGGACAGCTGAACCATGCCTCTCATGCCTCTGGTGCAAAAAAACCCAAACCTCCGCTTCAGAAGGCATAAGACCCAACCACTCGCCTCCAGGCCAGACCGCAACACGCCTCCTGGCCCAACAGACATAGGAGTGTCCCATTATCCATGTTCTGGGGGGAACTGGACCTGCAGAGAGAAATAAAAGTAGGAGACCGTCAGGGCAAACATAAACGGGACAAATGCCGGAACCCAGAACCGCACCTAAGTGGACCCACTTACCCTTCTCAAAGACATCAGTCTTCAAGTGGCGAATCCTGAAGGAAATATTGTCTGCTGTGCATGTAACATCACCAAAAAGCACCTCCCCCACACACCGACGACTAGGGCACACCAGCTCCCCAATCCGCATGGCCCCGAAGAATGCCAGGGAAAAATGCCAGCCGAAATAGACGGGCCTCAAAGAAGAATGACAAACTTTTGGTAACGACTCACACAAACTAGCCAAGAGAGCGCCTGAGACAGGACACCTTGAGTCCTGAGAGGACACACCCCACCTCAAGCCCTTTAGGGCCTGGTGAACCATGAATGCCTTGATAGCATCTTCCCATCCCTGCAACTTGAACAGGAAGCTGAGCCCTGCAAAGCACGAAGAAATCGCGGGGGGGAGGAGGGGTAGATAACCCAGCAGTCTCCCAAGCCCATAAGAGATGTAATAAACCCTGTAGATGAACGGATGAATCTTGGAAATCCCAGAGGGAATGCTCCCACCCATCCCATTCACTCCACACCTTACTGTAGCGAGCCCACGTGGCCGCTGAGACTGACCCACAAACCAGCTCCATCAGTCTGCCAGACCAAGCGACCACATCTTCAAAGGGCACGGGACACCTTCCAATTCGGCCTGAGGAGCCACCTCCCGAAATACGTCCCACTGCAAACGAGAGAGAGCATCGGCCATTACACTGCGAACCTCAGGGATATGCTCAGCCCTACAAGACACATTAAGACCCAAACAGTGCAGAATCAAGTGCCGCAGCAAGCGTACCACTGGGGGAGAGGATGCGGTCAACTGATTGATTGCCTGCACCACCCCCAGATTGTCACAATGGAAAACTACCCGCCTGTCTGGGAGTTGGGGACTCAACACCTCTAATGCCACCAGAATAGGGAAGAGCTCTAGGAAAGCCAGATTCCGCGTTAGCTCTGCCACTTGCCAACCCACCGGCCATGAGGCAGCGCACCATTGAGAGCACCAAATGGCCCCAAAACCTCCTGAGCCTGCTGCATCGGTAAACAGGTGAAGGTTGGTGTTAGAGATCTCCGGGGCCTGCCAGTACATTCTACTGTTATAGGAGGCAAGGAAGGAATCCCAAACTGCTCGATCATCCCGCAACGGTCTAGTAAGCCAAATAAAGTGCTGAGGGCATCCTGACCCCCCACGTCGCCGCTGCCAGATGCCTGTTAAAGATTTGCCCTATGGGCAAAATCTGACAGGCGAAGTTCAGCTTACCAAGGAGAGACTGTAGGCAGCGCAGCTGAATCTTATGTCACCCCAGGGCCAGTGCCACCTCCTGCCTGAGGTCTTGAACCTTAGTCAGGGGCAACCGACATTCCCCAGCCACGGAATCGATCTTGATTCCCAGGAAACTAAGGCACGTAACTGGACCCACAGTCTCGTCATGGACCAACCTGCTTCCCTTCGCACTAGTGCTAAAGCACTCATAATAAAAACAGGATAGGGAGCAACCCATAGGGACCATTTTGTGTCACTGCAAAACACCTTCAATGATATTCTATCCAATTTCTAGAATGCCACCCCAACCTGTGAGCTTTATCGTGTCAATCAGGGTTATTCACTAAAGTGGGAATTCAAAGTGAATTTTAAATTTAAGGCCAGAGTAGTTGGACTAAATCATAACTAACTTAGATGATTTTTCCAGTTCAGCTATATTTTACCTTACATTTGAAAGTCACTGTAAATTCACCTTGAATTGTCGCTTTAGTAAGTAACCCTGAATGTAGAGTGGCTGCGTGGAAGTTGAGGATCTTCTTTATCATCTACCCAGTCTGACAGGAAGCTGTTCATTGCTCTCAGTGAGCAGATTCCTATCAGACCAGGTAGAGGATAAAGAAGGTCCTCTACTGTTGTCCGTTCTTTTCACCCCTATCCTTAAATTCCTCCTGGTTCAGCCAATGCACTTGGTTAATTGGTAATTCATCTTCACCCCCCCAAAAAACTTGGGTTACTGAATATGAGGTGGTGACCTAGTTGCCTAGAAGGGATCAACGTCCAATATAAAAATAGCCTGGCATATCAATTAACAATGTTACACTATTACTGCTATCCAAGTTTGTTGTGTTTTGATTATCATATAAGAGAACTGTGAGTCTCAGATTCTACTGTTAATGTACATTTCATTTAGGTCCTTCGAGATCAACCTTTTACTGCATTGTTGGATATGCAAGTCAAATTGTGTATGTGTTATATACATGTGTATTCATGAGAAAACTAATAAAATAAAATAATATATTTCCAAAAAACTGGCTATTTGCCAGTGTTGTGGGCAATACTGATCCACTTACAATTTTAGTCTTTTAAAACTCATCTTAATTTCTCAGTGTTATATTATTTGATATTCTTCTGTTCTTTTCAAATAATTTTTATTACATTTTTAAAAAAAAAAACTTTGGGAATATCAACAAGCAGAATGGGTATAGAATAAAAACTGAAAAGGGAAAATATTTCTTTATCCTCAACAATATAAATATGTATAAAAAAAGGACATTATCAAACATACACAGAAATATGGCCATTACAGATATTCTTCTGTTCTGAAACCAAAAAGTATAATAAAACCCGTGAATGAGATATTAACCAAGAATTTGAATACAAATATTCATGAACTTATAGCACACTTATACTGAATAAAGAATTTAAGTCAGTCTTGATATTACTGCCCATTCCTAATAAATGATATCCTAGTCCAGGTATAGGCAACCTCCGGCACTCCAGATGTTTTGGACTACACCTCCCATTATGCTTTGCCAGCATTATGGGTGTAAGAGCATTATGGGGGTTGTAGTCCACAACATCTAGAGTGCTGAAGGTTGCCTATTCCTGTCCTTGTCAGTTTGTCCCTAGGGATACAGTTAAATCAACTATTGGAAGATGTGTGGTACTCTCCTCTACTCTTAAAGCAACAATTCCAAGGATTTTGGTTTCAAATAAACATTAATATATTTTCTACAAGACTGATATATTTACAATTTCCCTATGTTTACCATACTACTAGCACCATTTTCAGTTTGTGTATATCTTCTTGTTTTCAAATAGTGTTTCTGTATTTTCACTTTTTTTTCTTCTGACCAACTTTGATGCAAGTTGATGCCATTCTCTTCAGTAATCAAGATTTGGAGTTCCTAAGTTCCTAAGGTGCAACACGGAACCCACCCAAGCAACGTATAATGCAAGAGCATCTTGAATCCAGAGCCGATTTCCTATAGTACATTATATGCACTATTCTACATCTATGAAGAATTATTTTCAGTAGTATTATTCTGTTATGTGTATATTTCATTGTAACTTACATTTACCGGTTTCACCGAGGGTTTTCACACAAGTATTTTATCTCTTCCCATCTTAGAGAGTAATAATCTTCAGACTGCATTAAAAGATCCAACCACAGTCGATTCCCTTGGAGACAAAAAATTGGAACAGGGTTTCTTGATATTCCCATTTCAAGTTCCCCTTTTCATCTCATGGCGAACATATCCTATAGGTATTGCTACTGGCAAATGTTCTAATAATAAAAAAAATAATCCTCATTCTACCTGCCTGCTTCCTAGCCATAATTCCGTCTTATGCAACCATTGACAACACTAACACTATCATTTCAGCTGGGTTCAACCACCATCCATTATTTGGATGATTTCTTGAAAATAATACTAAGCCCCAACACAGCATTCAGGGCACGCCATTAATGTATTCACCCAACTTGGTCTTCCAGTTTCACTTGATAAATCATAAGATCCCAGTACTAGAATTCATTTCTTACGTATGCAACTAGACTCCGTGAGTATGGAAGGCAGTCTCCCTAGGGAAAAAAAAAATATGCAGTCTTTCATGTATAAATGTTTGTCTGCAGTAGGTTTTGTGTACCCACAAACAACTTCAATGACTACTTGGTTCATTATGTTTTGCTATGGCAATCATTCCTCAGGGCCGTTGTTTCATTTATAGACTGCTTTGTCTTCTACCAGGTCTCCCCAACAACAATAGTCAAGTCACTTTAGGCAGATCTTTGTATGTGACAGAGGTATCTAGCTCAGTGAAATGGGAAGTCCATGTTTCTTCCATCTCTGATGCTGCAGCCACAACAGGTTTTGCGGCAATTTTGGGAGATAGTGGGGACAATGATCTCCAGAAATTAAGAATCTAGAAGCTTTTAAGAGTACCTCATCATTATTTGAGCTCTATCCTATTGTAGTGGCAACTGAAGCCTGGGGCTATTTGTTGTCCTGCCAGATGGTTAAATGTTTTTCTGACAATCAGGCTGCTTTTCCTTAAATAAAGGATATGTTCCCTCCTTGACCATTATGAGGTTTACCAGGAGGTTGACCTGGTTATCTACTACCTGACCATTTTTTTCTAATGTGTGATCATGTCTCAGGTGTCCAAAAGGTGGCAGTTGATGCTTTATCTTGTTTTAATTTCCAGGATTTTATCAAGGCACATCCAACTGTCTCCAGGCAAGTAAAAGAAACCCATAGTTTTCAAGATCTAATCATAGACTAAAATAGCCTCAGGTCACACAGCAGGAAACTGGCATAGTTGGCACAATACGACAATTTGAGACTATCATATGATAGAGCGTTCTGCAACATCAGATTATACCTTACAGGAGTTCAACACCACATGCTTAACTTATTTCCAAACAAGCTTTCCTATCATCATACTAGATTAATAATATACTTGAAGGTACTAAGCGGTCTAGAAAACCCAGGTTCCCAAAAGACTACCTATCAACGATAACCTTTTTCATTTCCTCTCAGACCTGCTACACTCATCACCTTTTGAGGCACATATACATTTGGTGATGTATACCTAGCCTTCTATGGTTTCCGCAGACCTAGAGAATCTACTACTAGAAACTCTGAAACATTTGATCAGTGTGTAATATTTATTGGATTAACTTTAAAATCAGTATCTACACATCTCATTTGGAATTGAAATCAATAAAAATTACTTTTTCGAGACAGGGTACTTAGGAATGTTTTTCGACCTGCAGGGGTAATTCTTGGTAAAAGGTTGAGAAACACTGGTCTACAGTGCTAAACGTGGGGCAGTTACTTTGAAAACCAGTGGAAGCAGTATGCACATTGCATTTTCAGAACTAGACACTTTTTGTTTAACCTCCGTTACTCCTATAAATTTATTGCATAAATAAATAAATAAATACTTATAAGATCATTTTTTATTTTATTTTCACTTGCTAATTTTTATTAAGCAATATTAGTACAAAATCAAAAATTGGATTGTTTTGGGTAATCAGCAATAATATGAAATATAGAAGCATAATGGGTGTTTTTAAATATTTACGATGCTGTCATGATATCATAATTTGTGAGGGTAACTACCAGTTATAGGTGTATAATTGCAGTGAAGTGCAAACCCAAAAATGGCTATAGAACATACATGGGTGTGGAATGGCTTAGCAGCTAAGGGGTTAATTACCCCCACTAATTTTTCTCTTCTTCACCATTTTAATGCAAATGCACTCCTGCCTTAACTCGTCATCCCTATCAGGGCAGAAATAAGATACCTGTTTATTAATAACAAGCAACACACCTCTGTATTTTATTTAATTCATTTCGTTCAATAGTGTCACTTTGTGACTTCTGACGCGTTAAATTCTGATCACTTTCAGCAGTGTAAAACTAAACTGTAAGCAATGAACTGTCAATGAGTCATATAAGAACTGATTCTGGTGCTTTTTTTACACATATTCTGCAAGAAAGAATGACCAAGGGCCAATGTCTCATTTTGAAGTGTGGCATTGGTTATTCTTTTTTGTTCAGCCTTTCAAGGGGAAAAGAAATAAAAGAACACATTGAAAAATGTCAAATTTAACACAAAACATGGCTGGTTGCACTTTTAATAAGGTCACTGCTAAGTTAGCTGTAAAGTTGAATGCGCACAAATTTCAAAAGCTCCAGAAAACATACCGATGAAAAACTTCAAATGGTAAAATCCACATATCAGCCATGCAAGATCATGATCTACAGTGCTATATGACTCCTTATTACTTGCCGGATAACATGAACCATTGTTGTATTCACAGTCACAGATCTAGATAATTCGGATCTCTCAATCTTATCCCACTTTATGCTGCGTCACAGTTAGGATGAACGTGATTTAATTTGTTATAAATTCTTTCACTTTTATTTTTTGCTACTTGTTTTTTTTTATATTTATATATTATGAAAATCCAGTCTTAATGGCATTTTCTAAATCTAGATATTTTTATCCATGGAGTTTTTAGAATGAAACACATCTGTCTCTCTGTTTATATATATTCATGGGAGGGCTAACAAGGGGGGCCGGGGGGCAATTGATCCTCAAGGCACTAACTTACAGGGATTACTGCAGCCTTTCACCACTCTTCTGTAGTTTAAAATAGCAGAATATATCTTTCGGCAATTAACATCAGAAGAGAGATACTAGGCAGAATTGAAACAGGGCCTTTGTGGTCTGTAATCTCAGTGTTCTCCATCTCCAGTCTTATACTGGACCCCTGTGGACTATAGTATCTGTGGTTAACTAGGCTGCCATATTATGATGTTCGTGGAGGTGTTTACAAGTGACTATATAGTGAGATAAGACAGTGATAATGACATTCATAATGCACACTAGCTGTCATTGGTAGAACTTAAGTCACAGGAAACAGGGCCTGTCAGTCATTTCTGTGAATGCCATCATGCTCTGCAGATAATACAGAGAGATGGCAGGGATTTATGAAGCCAAACCTCAAGACTCTATGTACCAACCAGGTTTAAAGGATCTGCACTCAATTTATTGAAATACAATTGGGTGCAAACAGATCATGGGCTGGCACAATCCCCACAAGGTAGATCCAAAACAAGAAGAGAAGATCCAAGCACTCTCAAGCTCAGCAAGGCAAATTTTTTAAACAAAGTTACTGCAACATTTCTACCCACAAAGAAGCCATATATTCTATTGATTGGCTTCTTTTAAAGCTTGGATTTCTACAAACAGCTATCACTAAAACTAAAGAAGAAAGTATTCATTTGGAAACAGAGTTGGGGAAATTACTACAAAATGACAAATTAGTGGAAGCCAAAAATAAGGTTGGGTCCAATGTTGAGTCTGAAAAAACAAAACAAATAAAGGAATGCGAGGAAGATTCCTGAGGAGGAAAAGGATTACATTCCTGAAAGATTTTATGGAATATAAAAATGGTAACGCATTTGGATAGCATACCAATAGAAAATACTTGTGACCATTTGCCTAAAAGAACCTATAAAGACAATTCCTTTTAAAGGGAGAAGAAAAAAACCTAGTGATGTTGCATCCACAGGTGTTAATGCTGATTATTCACAAGACAATTCTCTTTCTTTTTTAGGGGAAACACCCCCCCCCCCTCGGATAAGGGAGGTCTCCAGGGAAGATGGGTCAGAGGGGGCAGCAAGAAGCAGAACACTACCGACAGGACAGGTTCTCTAAACATAAGTTGACAATCAGGACAAGTCTTGATAGCGCAGGTTTTGGAAGCACGTCACAATGTCTTATAGCTGTAATTTCAGATGATAGAACATGTCATTGAGAGTATAAGAAGAGGCGATAGAACCCCCAGGAGATTGTTGTTATGTGAAGCTTTTTGGATAAGAGAATTAACAGGGTCAGCGCATCCTATAGGCGACTTAGGCAGTCGCCTAGGGTGCACCGGTCCAGGGGGCGCAATATTTGAGTGACCCGGCAGGAGGGAAGCACACAGCGCTACTCAGTGTTGTGTCTCACTAAGAGATTACTTCCTGTCAGTCCGGCCGGATACAGGAAGCAGAAGTTCCTTTACCGCGGTCAGCACCACCCGACCACAATACAAAGATGTAGGAGCCACACTAGGGAAGGGAGGGGAGACAGCACTGGGGGGGAGCACTATGGGACAAGGGGGGAGGAAGAGTACTATGGCACGGGGGGAAGGAAGAGCACTATGGGACAGGCGGGGGCAGGGTAGAGCACTATGGGACAGGGGTGCAGGGGAAAGCACTAAGGGTCAAGCTGAGAGCATTAAGAAGGGTCAGGGGAGAGGATTAAAGAGGTAGGGGAGCACACTAAAGGGCAGGAGCGAGCACCAAGGGACACGGGGCAGGGGAGAGCACTAAGGGACAGCTGGAGAGGGGAGGGGAGGGGAAAGCACTCAGGGACAGGGGGACAGGGCAGATCACTAACGGACAGGGGGCGGGGAGAGCACTAAGTGACAGGGGTGCAGGAGAGAGCACTCAGGGACAGAGGGGGAGGAGAGATCACAAAGAGGTGGGAGAGCACTAAGGGATGGTAGAGCACTAAGGGATAGGGGGGGATGAGAGAGCACAAAGGGAAAGGAGGGGAAGGGAGTACAGTAGGGGACAGGAAGGGAGGAGAGAGTTCTAAGGGACAGGAGGGAGACCATTTAAGGGACAGGGGGAGAAGAGGAGATGAGACCACAAAGGGACGGGGGAGTGAAAGAGATCATTAAGGGTGTCACACTGAGACACACCGAAACATGCAATGCATCCCACACTCACACAGAAACACACCATTCTTCCCTTACACACACAGAAACACACAATGCATCCTTTACTCACACATACACACACACACACACACACACACACACACACAATGCAGCCCTTGCACACATACACAGAAGCATGCAACTTTAAGGACTTTATAGTACAACTAATCATGTTTTTGCACTATAAGAGAAATAAAATAATTATTTTAGTGTAATGATGGCTATGTCATTTGATAAGAATATTTGATGTATTTTTTTGCACTTTACATGTTTATTTACTTCTAATTAATAACATTTTGTGTCACAAAATGTGTGTCCTTTACACACATGATTACATATGTTTTTATCCATGTCAGTATATTTGCACATTATGTCCTTATACTATTGTTAATATGTTGTTTATATATTAATTTATATGAATTTTCGTTTTTAACCTGATGTAGATACAATTAATTTATTGTGCATATACGTATATTTAGTATGGCTTTATTATTTATATACCCTATAATTTTTGAGTCTTTTATCACTATTTTTTTTTATTTTTGGCAGTTGATTGGTAATACCTTCCCCTTTTGCTTCGTTGCTATTATGCTGTGTACGTATCCCGCGTCAATCTTTGATGGTTGGCATTTGGATGGCTCCATCACACAGTTGTGCACAGCACATGAAGATCTTTTGGGTGTCGTATCCATGTGCAATTACGCCACGCATTCAGTGTGACATATCCAACCATGATACGTGCTTGTCCCATATCAGCCACATGTTCGGGAGCCCTGTCACGGCACATGTCGGTGCGCCTCTTCACATAAGCATCTACTCTTGCTTAAGTACGGAAACGTAACAGGGATGTAGGGGAACAAAACTGGTGTGGACTGGCTGACAATGAAATTAGTTAAGGTAAAGCTGACTTTGCGCACTATGCAAATGTTCTTCCTGTTTCAGTCTCTCTAACATTGTGGCATGTTCCTTTTCTTCTACACTCACCATGTGCACGTTTTTTTTGTCCCCCACTATATAATAGGAGCTTCTTCCTGCTAGTAAAAGGTTAGGAGAGGAGTGAACCAGCGAGTGCTAGGGGACAGTCCTTAGAAAGCTTAGTGCTAGAGCATCATTAGACGCATTTATGCCCAGCTCATGGTGCTGTCTGCACAGTATGCCCTTGGTTGGTCATCCTGCATTATTGGCAGGGAGCCTGATGTGCATTCACGCCAGGCGGACCATCTAATTATTTGTGCAGACACGCCCCCTTTTTGGGCATGTTTGTCCCTTTGGGTAGTTCTGGTTATGTGATTCACATCAGTGACCCACCCTTTTAACCCGCCCATCGAAATCCTGCTTCACTAGATGCTGCTGTTAGGGGGGGTATGGATTTACTTGAATCATGAAAGCGAAACATTAGCATTGAGTATATGTTTTTGATAGCTATATCCTGTGAGTTTCCCTCCAGCACCACCTCCACCAGATACATGATGCTTGGGAGGTATAACTGTTTTAGTTTTTAAGATTCGGTAATTAGGCCCATCATAACTGTCAGCACCAGGGCTAATGGGTTCTTAATACGGCCCTGATCACAGGAAAGCATGCATTTGAGGAGAGTATCTTGAGCTGTTAATGCAGTTAACATGTTTGTCTCCATGTTAAAATTAGTGTAGGAACCACTGATGTTGGAGTACTGTGACATGGTGTTGGACTTATCATGGTACGGCCATGTCTAAATCCCCCTAATTATTTGCTAAGATAGGTCATTTTGGTTTTAAGAAACCTTGTAAGATTAGAAGTTCTGAGAATCTTCAACAATGTTTTGCCAGATATATGTACACTACAAGCCTACACTAATACAAAAGCCACTCTTTGATTTCAATACATTTTGTGACAGAAGCAGCTTATTCCGGCTGAAATAATAGTGAGATTTGTTCTCTGGTGACATTCTTCATAAATGTCATCTCATTTTTAGAGATTTTCTCATTTATTTTTCTAGTAGACATATTATTAATTTGACTTTTGTCAGCTTCATTATTCTTCAAAAATCATTAAATTTTACATAATTGATATTTTCTATCTTGCTTACGAATTGCATGATACAAATATATATAGCTAGCAACAAATCAGCAGGTCTCTGCACACTTACCTCTCAAACGCTCAATACTGTGCCAACCTAATTTAAATCAGCTATGTAAAATATGTTACACTTTTCTTTTTTATAATATTACAAAAAAACATTATCTGATTTCCGTTTTCCATAATCACAATTTTTTCCTTAATCACCTTGTGAATACACTGTTTCCTTGATAAGAACCAACGCTCATTAAGTGCGGTAATAGTAATAAAATGTCTTGTTTTAAAAAAGTGTCTTGAAAAATGAATCTTCTAATATCTGTTTTGAAAAATTAATCATATAATATAGGAAATGTGTAGATGGTAAGTATGCCTGTCTATATATGCTGTACTTGCAAATACTGTAAGTAGTGGAATGACGATTTTGAGCAGATTTTACATTTTGCGATATTTATAAATATATTATAATTTTCATAAGTGGGTGAACTAAAGTTATTACTTTCATTGAAGTTATCAGGAGCAAGACATTCCAATAGCAGGTTATTGATCAGTGTAACTTGTGTCCACATGGAGATTCAGGACAGTCTCTCTGTAGTATAGACATAGATTACCGTATTTTTCGGACCATAAGGCGCACTTAAAATCCTTTCATTTTCTCAAAAATCGACAGTGCGCCTTATAATGCGGTGCGCCTAATGTATGCTTGTGCTTTCTGTCCTAGAACCGATTTAATGTGGTACACGGCGCTCAAAAATCTGTCAACATGTTTTAGCACGGCCTTGGTAAGCTACAAAGCTGCACTGCTTGCAGGGCCGGACTGGCCCACCAGGATACCGGGAAATTTCCCGGTGGGCCGCATTAAGCTGGGGCCGGGCTGACAGCCCTAATGATTATTATAATAAATCCTCCCATCGGACTGTGCCAGCCTGTCAGTCCGAGGGGAGGGAGGAGCTGGGGGCTGGTGTGGCTGCCAGCAGCTGCAGGGAGACCTGTCAGTCTTCCTGCACAGTCTCCAATCATTTCGTTTTGTTTCATTTAATGCGTGCGCCTTATAACCCGGTGCGCCTTATGTATGAAAATAAACCCGTTAGCAGTCAATCAATGATATTGCGCCTTATAACCCGATGCGCCTTATGGTCCGAAAAATACGGTATATTGGCCACAAAAACATTTGGTGAAAATGACTCAAGACAATTCTCAGGATCCTGCCTGAGCTGGATAGTTGCAAGTGTTACTTATTCCACTCTATTTTTGTGAGTGAGATTCCAATTTTAAATATCGTTAGAAAATTTGAACTATTCAGTTTTGCACTGTTTTTGCACACAATTATTTTTATAGATTATGTTGACACAAGAGGGTGTTTCTCAAACTATAGAATAAGGGGAATTGGGGAAACACCCAGGACACACATTTCTATGTAGTGGAACTGCCGTAAAGACCAAAATATATACAAAATGCAGATTAAGGAACAGGGCACATGTGAAAAAATACAGTTTAAATTTTACAAGGCTACTTAAAATCACCTGTCTTAGCAAACAGATATGGGTTACTAACTACTTAACCCCTTAGTGACCAGACCGTTTTTTTAATTTTCTTACCGTTAAGAACCAGGTCTGTTTTTACATTTCTGCAGTGTTTGTGTTTAGCTGTAAATTTCTTCTTACTCATTTACTGTACCCACACATATTATATACCATTGTTCTTGCCATTAAATGGTCTTTCTAAAGATACCATTATTTTCAAATCATATAATTTACTATAAGAAAAAGTTACAAAATATGATGAAAAAATTAAAAAAACAACTTTGGCCCCCAAAATCGGTAATGCATCTACAACCGCCAAAAAACCTCCCTGCTAAATAGTGTCTACATTTTGTCCTGAGTTTAGAAATACCCAATGTTAACATATTCTTAGCTTTTTTTTTTGCAAGTTATAGGGCTATTAGTAAAAGTAGGACATTGCTGTTTCAAAATATATATATTTAAAATGTATCAGTAGTGACATTGTAACACTTATCTGTCATAAATCTCTGAATCACACCTCACATGTATATATTTTTTTAAAGTAGACAACCCATGGTATTCAATATGGGGTATGTCCAGTCTTTTTTAGTAGCCACTTAGTCACAAACACTGGCCAAAGTTAGCATTTATATTTGTTTGTGTGTTAAAAATGCAAAAAACTAGTATGAACACTAACTTTCACCTGTGTTTGTGACTAAGTGGCTACTAAAAAAGACTGAACATACCCCATTTGCAATACCTTGGGTTGTCGTCTTTTGCAAATGGTATGTCATCATGGGGGTGGGTAATTTGCCTGGGCTACCATACGCTCTCAAAGGCAACATAACCAATCTGGCAAATTTCAATGTGGAAAAAATGGGAAATCAAGCCTTTTATTTGACCCTGTAACTTTTAAAAACTCTATAAACCCTGTACATGGGGGGTAATGGTATACTCGGGAGACTTTGCTGAACACAAATATTAGTGTTTCAAAACAGTAAAACGTATCACAACAATGATATCATCAGAGAAAGTGACGTTCATGTGTGAAAAATGCAAAAATTTCATTGACAATATCATCGCTGTGATATGTTTTACTGTTTTGAAACACTAATATTTGTGTTCAGCAAAGTCTCAGAGTATACTAGTTCCCCCCATGTACAGTTTTTATAGTGTTTTTGAAAGTTACAGGGTCAACTATAAGGCTCGATTTTCCGTTTTTGTCACATTGAAATTTGCCAGATTGGTTATGTTACCTTTGAGAGCGTATGGTAGCCCAGAAATGAGAATTACCCCCATGATGGCATATCATTTGCAAAAGACGACAACGCAAGGTATTTGAAACACTAATATTTGTGTTCAGCGAAGTCTCCCGATTAAAACAGTAACCCCCCCCGTGTACAGGTTTTATGGTGTCTTGGAAAGTTACAGGGTTAATTACAGTGCTAGCAAATTAAATTCTCTGGACTCTGCCTGGGTTGTCAGCTAGGTCCCGCAAATTGCAATCAATCAAATTACTTAATGATGTAACTAATAATTATTATAATATATATATATATATATATATATATATATATATATATATATATATATATACATATTTATATATTTGAAGTCTACGTGTATATTTTTGAAATGATTTATGTAATTGTGTATATGGACATATGTATATTCCGTATCATTGTTATTTATTTATATATATATATATATATATATATATATATATATATAATTGCATTCTAAGTGTATTTTGATATAAATATATATATATACACACACATATATATTAATATCAAAATACAGTTAGAACAAACTTACATATATCATTTTTATTAATTATTTCTAATATATACACTATATATAGTTATATATATATACACGTGTGTAATTTTACTCTAAGTGTATTGTTATATTAATATATGCATATATTAATAAAATACACTTAGTATGACGTTATATATAAGATATAATATATATCTCTGTGTCCTCTTATGAATCCAGAACTTCCTCCTTTACCAGGGTCCTCGCAACCAGACATATTTCGTCTTTACATTAGACTTTCTCAATGTATCCATGTATTCCATTATTTTACTTTTACACAGCAAGTTCCATGTGCAAAGTGATTGGTGCTACTATGGGCAGACCTTTTCATGTGACCTACAACTTTCAGATGTGTTGATCAATTATATATGAAGAACCTATATTTTAATTATGGAGTTTAAGGTTGACTATATACACAGAACTGACTTATCCATGGAACTGGATATTGTTTAATAGGTCATAATAATATTTTATTTGACTATGATTGTATTAGCTATTGAAAGCACAGTTGTTCATATTTCTATTTATTGTGGTCTTCCAGTGACAATTTGATAGGTAGATGGTATCCTGTCTGGTAAACAGCAGCTATTTACTTATATTTGTATTTTATCTCTTGTATGCCCTAATAGACTTGTTTGTACTTTGCATAAACTAGACTAGACTAGACTAAGGCATAAACGCCTTAGTGATAAAAGCACTGAGGAAAAATGGAAACTATTCAAACAAATATCAGAAAGGTACATTTCACAGTATGTACCATTGGGTAATAAATATAAAAGAAACAAATTAAAACCAATGTGGCTTAGTATAGAAGTAAAACAAGAGATTAAAAATAAGAAAAGGGCTTTTAAAGCATTTAAATCGGACCAATCAGATGCATCCAATATAAGATATAAGGAAGCCAATAATACTTGCAAAAAGGCAATTAAAGTGGCTAAACTAGAAAATGAGAAATTGATAGCCAAAGAATGTAAAACCAACCCCAAACATTTTTTCAAGTACATTAATTCTAAAAAAAAACAAAAAATGAAAGCGTAGGTACACTGAAAACAGAGATGGGTCTGTTAGTCAATGAAGACCAGGAAAAGGCAGAAATTTTAAATAACTATTTTTCTTCGGTATATATTAATTAGGATCCTATGGCAAGAGATATGCATATGATTGCTGCAACAAACTTGCAGATAACTTGTGATTGGATAACTCGAGACAAGGTGCTACAGCTATTAAAGAAAATTAATGTAAATAAAGCTCCGGGGCCTGACGGTATCCACCCACAAGTACTTAAGGAGCTAAGTGGGGAAATAAGTGAACCTCTGTATTTAATTTTTCAAGATTCTTTTGTTTCAGGTATTGTACCGGAGGATTGGAGGAAGGCAGATGTTGTTCCTATATTTAAAAAGGGTTCAAAATCCTTGCCTGGAAATTATAGACCTGTGAGCTTAACTTCTGTGACAGGGAAATTATTTGAACGGCTATTAAGGGATAATATTCAGGAATTCATTGGGAAGAACTGTGTTATTAGCAATAATCAGCATGGTTTTATGAAACATAGGTCATGTCAAACTAACCTAATTGCATTCTACGAAGAAGTAAGTAGAAATATAGATCAGGGTGTTGCAGTGGATGTAATCTACTTGGATTTTGCCAAGGCATTTGATATGGTTCCTCACAATAGGTTAGTCTTCAAACTAAAAGAAATTGGTCTAGATGAATATTCTTGTTCTTGGGTAGAACATTGGCTTAAGGATAGAGTACAGCGAGTTGTCATAAATGGTAAATTTTCAAGCTGGTCAAAAGTGGTAAGTGGTGTCCCTCAGGGTTCTGTTTTGGGACCGCTTCTATTTAACATATTTATAAATGATCTTGAAATGGGCATTGAAAGCCATGTATCAGTGTTTGCAGATGACACAAAACTTTGTAAAGTAATAAAATGTGAGCAGGATATTGCCTTGCTTCAGAGGGATTTGGATAGATTGGGGGACTGGGCACTAAAATGGCAGATGAAATTTAATGTAGAAAAATGCAAAGTTATGCACTTCGGGGTTAAGAATGCACAAGCAATTTACACCCTAAATGGTAGTGAACTAGGGATAACCACACACGAGAAGGATTTGGGAATTGTTATAGACAACAAATTAGGTAGCAATATGCAATGTCAATTGCTAAGGCCAGTAAGGTTTTGTCATGTACAAATAGGGGCATAAATTCTCGAGATGAAAATATAATTTTGCCTCTTTATAAATCGCTGGTAAGACCACACCTTGAATATGCTGTGCAATTTTGGGCACCTGTTCTAAAGAAGGATATCATGGCACTAGAAAAAGTGCAGAGACGAGCTACAAAATTGATAAAAGGAATGGAGCATTTTAGTTATGAAGAAAGGTTAAAAAATGTAAATCTCTTCAGTTTGGAAAAACGGCGCCTTAGAGGGGATATGATAACATTATACAAATATATTTGGGGCCAGTACAAACCATTATCTGGAAATCTATTCATAAACAGGGCTATACATAGGACACGAGGTTACACATTTAGGCTTGAAGAAAGGAGATTTCATCTAAGGCAAAGAAAAGGTTTTTTTACAGTAAGAGCAATAAGGATATGGAATTCATTGCCGGAAGAGGTGGTTTTGTCAGAGTCTATACAAATGTTTAAGTTGCAATTGGATAAATACTTGCAAAAACATAACATACAGGGATACAATTTCTAATTAGTGGGGTAATAGCTGCTTGATCCAAGGAGACATCTGACTGCTATTTTGGAGTCAAGAAGGAATTTTTTCCTAGTTTGTTGCAAAATTGGAAGTGCTTCAGACTGGGTTTTTTGCCTTCTTTTGGATCAACAGCAAAAGCATATGTGAGGAAGGCTGAACTTGATGGACGCAAGTCTCTTTTCAGCTATGTAACTATGTAACTATGTAATATAGTCTGCCATTACAGCTAATATTAGTTTCAAAATCACTTCTTGACTTTTTATGAAAATACCCCATAATATTATTGAGGAGCTCAATTAAAAAGACTAACCTAGCTGTAAGGGCCATGAAAGGATAAACTGTGGTCTAATGGGATCTAATTGAGGCACAGAAGTGTAGTGGCTAAAAGACTGCTTAACAACCTTATGGACAATATATACGGCTGCTAAATAGGGAATTTATTATTGCGGAATCCCTAGGAATACATTTTGCTAATGGGCTCCTTTTTGATCTGTAAATGCACTATATATGTAATGTTTATGTATATTGGGTATAAAGAGAAAACAAAGTACTACTTGTCATATTTCATTGTAATATCAATTTCTTGTCTCTAATATCTAGAGGTTCTGAAATTGCAGTTTATGCAGCTGAATTCTATAAAAACAGTATATTTTAAATTCTCAGTGGGCACATAAGAGATAAGTAAAAAGACATGAGTGTAATGTAAAAGGAATATATTACAAACAGTAATATTATTAAAGCTAGAGTAACGTATGATGCAATTAGATAGTTATTTGGCAGTGGAATCATTATTTTCTATAATTTCCTTTTAAAGACTGACATAGAGTATAAATAATGTAATCAACCTTTCATGTTAAAATAGTGATATTAACTAAAATTGCTCTCTATCCACCTAACCAGGATCAATATTTAGTGAATGCAGAAATCTATCCAGACAGTTCTGTGAGTACAGAAGTATGAACTATTCAAAATATATTATTCAGCATCTTGGCTAAGATTCTATTTCCATTGCATTCCAATTTTACCATAATATGCTTTGTATTTGTAAAAATGTATGTGCTGCTTGTGTTAGAGGGACACTATAATCACTATAACCACAACCACTTAATGTAATTGTTTTGGTGTCTATAACCCCTGGCTGTTGAGCACTGTCACTTTTCAGAAAATAGGCATTGTTTATATTGCTGCCTACTTGCCTAGTTTCACCTCTAGTAGCAGTCACTCAGATGGTCACTAGAATTACTTTCTAGTGCAGTGCTTCACAGTGTGCAACACTGGCGTTTAGCGTCTCCACCCTCTGCATGGTTCCTCATAGAGATGCATTCATTCAATGCATCTCTATGGAGAGATGCTTATTGGTGCCGAGTGGCACTTTGCTGTGCATGCACAATAACCTCCCAATGCTTTCCGATGGGATTCAATGTGGTCATCAAGATTGATAATCTCTGCAATGGTGGAGGTGCCAGGCAGAGCCAGCCATGTCAAGACTGGCACAGCAAGGGAGAAAAGGTGAGTAAAATCACCTTTTTACTGAGATTAAGGGCGCTGGTCACCTAAACAGCCACATAAGGGCTATAGTGTCAGGAATACATGTTTGTATTCCTGACACTATAGTGTTCCTTTAAATACTAGAACTGAGCACACCTGACCTGTTCAATCCATGTTAAAAAGGACATTTTGTAATTTACATAAATATGGTACAGCAAGGCTAGGGTTCTTGGCTGTTGATACAATATATTAACATGTGTAGTAAACACTCTAATAAATGATTTTAACAATGTTAATATGTAATCAAAGTCTAGTCCATGTAGATTCTTTAATTGCCAAATGTCTTGGATTTTTTTTGATCCAGAGCATTAAAAAAGAAACAATATGGAGGTACTTAAACATAATTTCTCATACTAAAATCTTGTTCAAGGCATTCTGCTTCCTGGATTCAAGAATAAATTGGTGCTTCTCCACCAAGCAAAATCCACCTGCTGAAGTCACGCCGTCCACACACCTACTAGTTGCCCACATACAGCGAATTAGCCACTTATACACATCTTTTTATTTTTTTTAATTATTTATTTTTGAAGTGCAGTTAATTATATACAATTTGTCACGCCCCAACAGCTTGTGACAAAGGAGACAAGATACACAGCTTGTAAGCAGTAAGGCAGTGAGAAAATATGCAAATTTTTTTAAAGTTACAACGACAAGAGTAGGTACATGCTTGGTATCACTATTATAGAGTTAGATCATAACATAGGTTCTTAGGGTATTCAAATTAATCTAGACTCTATAGCAATTGTAAATGATTATTTATAGCTTTCTTCAACACATTATAGGACCACTGGGGGGACGCACTTTCAGGCTATCTTTGGTAGAAGGTGGCATTGCATCGCTGGAAGCTAGATGCTAAATTAGGATGTTAACTAATTAAGATTTTTGCTTGTGTTTTCCATCCCATGCTGCTGGTGGCCATGCCAGGAGGGGTAGGTCTGCGTCTGGCAGTGTTGCCTTAGAGGGTAATGAGAGACAAGATGAGCTCTACGCTTGGGGACGGTGAGCCACTAACATGCCCCTAGGCCATTTCTCCCTTAGATTAAGCTAATCGAATGAACACAACACTGAGAGACATATAGGGGTACATTGAGCCTGGGTTATCATCAATAATGCTGGTTACATCTGATATGATAAAACAAGTAAGCTAGGGTCTCTGCCTGTCACTGCAGTTTTTACCCCACCTGAACTAGCATCAACATTTGAAAGACAATAAAATAATAGAACATAAAGCAACAGGCCAAAAGCAAAATAAAACTATCAGAGCTCAATTGCGTCCAGTGGGTGTAGTAGGTTGCCGGGGCATGCTGTCTGGCCATTGCCTGAGGCCTCCAGGGGTACGCTTACAGACTAAGCTGCCGTGTCTTTTGATTGTGGTCGGCTCCTGTCTCCCATCAGTAGTATAGAGCTTCATGGTGTGTGGTCTTGATATTACCCTGCCGTAGGCCCGGCACTTACGCCCTCAGTTTCGGCTATTTATGGCTAACAACAGGAGTCCTGGGGGAGGTGAAATGTTCAGGTGTAGGGCTGTGGTGCGAGGGTTTACCTCTGAGGGCTCCGTGCACAGGAAGGCAGCTGTGGGTGCCAGTTCCAATCAGTGAGTTTGTGGGCAGGAACTTCTGCGGGGATTCATCGTGTGTGAGTCAGGTACAGTAGGTTGATTCAGGGCACGGGCGGAGGCGTCTGCAGGCAGGCAGAGTTGTCAGCATTGGTCGCATTGCTGCCATTTTGGTGCTCAGGCACAAAAGTGCACCATGCAGTGTAAGCCTGGTGAGGCTGTGATTCTCCCCAGTGGGGACTGGGATAATTCCCCTGGCCCAAGGGGGGGGGGGAAGCGGGACCTGCAAGGCACATCTCAAGGTCGCCACATGGCAACCGGGCTCACAAACAGGACGCGGCCGTCCGTCCCGCTCTTCACCCACACAGGCCACACGCCCCCAAACCTCGTATCGCCACCACAGGCTCCAAAACTTCAGCTCTTGTGGACCGCAGTGCCGCCGGCAGCTACCCGGACACCTGGGATATCTCCTGGGCTCCAATGCAGGTAATAAACTTCGATATTGCGCCTAAGGAGAATAGGTTTTGCCGGAGCCCCAAGCCTGCGACCGGTCAGCATGGCGGTCAGGCCCCGCCCCCACTTATACACACCTTATAAACCACAAACACATGCACACAAAATTAAATATTTACAAAATCAAAATAACCAGCCCATTGCTTAGGCATACAAGCCACTCACATTATTACCAATAGGCTCACAAAACTATCCATAGAAACACAATTGAATACTTTTAATTAGCTACACAATAACATAACTGGCAGCAATTCCAGATGTGCATAGCAAAGAGCTAAGTCAAGAGATGTGAACGTCAGGGCAGGCAGCAAGGAAGCACAAGCGATGAAACAGAAGAGAGTCTGAAAAGCCTAGAAGGAGAATCTATAGAGCCAAGCACAGCCATGCAGGACCACACTCAATGGAGACTGAGTCAATGAGCGAGGTCCAAGCATAGCGTTAAAGAGACATCCAACTTCCCATGCAGAAAGGGGGGATCCAGGAAAATTGTGAAATAGTTTAATTCTTTACCTGAATGGTGCCAGTGGGCTGTAGTGGTTAAGGTACTTGGAGCGTTCCTTTAAACTTCTAGAATAACATATACATAGAAAATCTTTTGCACATTTTTTTGGAAACAAAATCAAATATTCTACAAACATTCTATGTGTGAAATGGATGTGAACTATAACTAATATTTTCAAGGGGTTAGCAAAACCATTTTATGTCGTTGTTAGAGCTAATAACTGAACAATTAAATAGAGCAGAAAATTCAGAACACTGAATTCTAAAAACATGAGAGTTGGAGACAACTGTCAAAAGGCTAAAATTCCAAGAATATGTTGTCTATTTTAATATTCTTAAACACAGGCCAGTAAGTAATAATTATTTCAAAGAAAGAAATGAGGTTAAAGTGTTCCAAGTTTTGACAAATACAGACACTATTGCCATTTGAAACACTTTTTTTTTGTAGCTCAGTTTTATATCCATGCAAAATGTCCAATACACATGAGCATTAGCATAAATTTTAAAGATTGTTTGAATTACCACAAATATGAAATACTTTTCTACCAAATTTGTTTGGTAATTATATGTCTTGAAGTATTGAAAAAGCTTAAAAGAAAATGTAAAACTATAATCAGCAACAGCTTTTTTTTCTTATAAAAAAATTACCTATGTCTATGCATATCTTATTGTTAGCATGCAGCTATTTTTTTTTGCCTATATGTCAGTTGTAGAATATTGCATATTCTATGTTTCTATTGATTATTTATGGATGTCTGAATTGACATAAGTAACAGCTGGTATCAATAAGTCACAAGGTTTTCTTGTATGAGAACTCTGGAATGTGGATTGGGGGTCTTGTCCTTATAGGCTAGAGTTATACTCTGATGTCAGTATGGGCACATCTATATAGTAACTGAACAAAGGGACACAAGGTCTCTCTCTTGGCTCTTCTACCAGTACAGTTATGTAATGATGTAGCTCTCCCTTCAGGAGTCCAGCAATTACCATCTGCTGTTGAAGATCCATGATCATGTATAATCCTTTGTTGTTTTATTATGTATCAGTAACTAAGAATAAACCTGAAGAAACCGTAAGTCAGATTGCGTATTGCACTTTTCATTAATGTAGATGTATATTAATGTGGCAAGCCTTTAACCAAAGAAGATAAATCTATATATATAAAATACTTTTTCAACTAAATAAACACAGATTGAAAATGATTGCATCAATACAAGTGTAAACGTCTATATATGAAGACATGGTGATAATGCAGAAAAGTATTCCATAATCATAATGCCTCCTGGATTATTGATGTCTACTTTTGTTATTTGATTCCTATAATGCATGCAACTTTTTATATTTGGCAATAATAGCTGACTTGGTGCTTGTTTCCAATCTTGTTGAAAAGATTTACTAGCCAGACACTGATCTCTAAAGTACTGGATGATGTCACTTTTAACAGCTCCCATAGAGTATAACAGTTACATACAAACTGGTTTATAAGGAAAAAAGTTAGCATCTGCAAAGGGCTTAATACATCATATAGGACAGGAGTAGGCAAACTTTAGCTCTCCAGATATTGCCATAATCCCCTGATGCTTTACCAGCATTATGGCTGATATGGCATTATGGGAGATGTAGTCCACAATATTAGGAGTGCAGAGGGTTGCCTACCCCAGCTATAGGAAAAAATACACTTTAGCTATATGGCAATACATTTCAATTCAAAAAGGCTATAAACAAGGAGATATAGTCACTCACGAATTACAGCAACTAGACTTCTTGTCGACCTGCTCATCAAATAATTTTAGGCTGTAACCTCATGACTCATTAGTAAACAGTGTGCATTGCAATTGATAGTTTAAAGAATCCCACTTATTTTAGAAAACTAATGGCACATATGTCTGACACAATACTTGTCATAATGGAGCTAGAGTGACGCATATCAGCATTAATAACATAACCTCTACAAATCGACAGTATGTATACACATTTATATTGAGTAAAGCTAGAACATGTAATAAAACTATGTAAAAATAATAATAGTACTTAACAAAATAATAGAAGCTATGAAAAATAAAATAAAAAATAAAGCACTTCAGCTCTCAGGGTGCCAGATACCTTATGGCAGTTTGCAATCCAGGCCATGATGTCGTTAAGTAGGTCTTGCTGCGGCAGTTGCCTCTTCCTTGTGGGCAACTGGTCTGATGCACTGCTCTCAGCTTCCTATAGAATTTCTCTTTTCAGGATGGACACTTGCAGTTGGTGTGCCAGTGGTGGCAGGAATGATGGTGGGTTGGGAGCAGGTTTATGAGGATGCATGTAGTCCATATGGCAGGAGCCAACAAATCAGTAAGTCTGAAGTGGAGGCAGTGAGGCCATCACATGTGGAGGCAGTGGCTTCTCTAGGATTCACGCTCTGATACAAACACACTCTCAGAGTCACATGCACTCACTGACATACACACACTCACTGACAGACACATACACTGGCAGTCACACAAACATTCAATGACAAACACACAGATGTCCCTGACAGAAACACACTCTCACTGATTTCACATACACACATTCACTGACAGACACAGATACACTCACTGACACACACATTTACTGACAGACACACTGACAAAAACACAAACACTCAATCACAAACACAGACTCTCACTGATCTGACAGACACTAACAGGCACACACCTTCACTGACAGACAGACAGACAGAAACACACACACATTAACTGACACACACACACACACACACACTCACTCACATTCACTACAGACACACACACACATTAGCTGACAGACACACACACTCACAAATTACTAATATTATTAATGTAATTTTGTCCACCCAGCCTCCCTACTTGGAGAGCTGGAGTAGATCTGTCCCTGAGGTCCAGTGAGGCTGCAGTGAGGCTGGTGGCTCTGAGCACATCAGAGGCGGCGATGGAGCTGTAATCCTTCTGCTCTGCTCCCTTGCTGGCTGGCTGCTGATGCAGAGAGCAGATGTTATATTCCAGGTGGCTCCTTCGCCACTTCGATGACAGGAGGAAGCACTGGGTACATCCATGCATTTGGGGGGGGGGAGGGGGCAACAGTTGGGGACGGCCTGATGTGGGGGGGGGGCATGGCACCCTCTGTTCAGTTAAATAGTAGGGGCCAGAAAATCAGTAAGGCTTTGTTGAAGGCAGTAGATCTACTGCAACAGCCACAGGTGGTGCCTCTATAGAAGGTGGTGGTCTCCATTGGAGTCATAGGTCTCCCTGGAGGAGAAAGGTGAGACGTTTGTCCTGTTGGCAAAAGTGAGAAGAAGCTCCTCCTAATCCTCACGTGGCCCTAATAGATTAGTCTCAACTTGGTCCACCAGCTCAAAATAGCACTCAGGAAGGTCTTGCTCTTCTTCCTGCGACTCCACCTTCTTATCATCCCCATCCACTGTTTTAAGAGAAACAATAGCATTTTATGAATTCATCACTTTATATTGTGTAACAAGGGAAATGTAGTGGTTATGGCGCTTGGAGTGTTTCTTCAAGGACTACAGCTATTTTGTATTTAATTAGAATGTTCCTTTAGTGTCATGTTTCAGCATCAAGACAAGCTGATATTCAAGTTGGATCAGTGGACAGCCTGCGCAAATTGGTTGAAGTAGTGATTATGTGCTTGCATATTAAACAGCATTAGGTGTGGATTACATAGAGACTGCAATCTGGAGCCATTCAGACCTGCAAGCAAAACATATCAGATATTCCATGTTCTGTACTGTTGTGTTCACATGTTCAAGTATCAGAAATCATATTCATGTTAAAGAGTGTACCCGAGTAAAAAATGAAACCTTATTGCACCTCAAAAAGAACAGCCTTATTTGCTTAGCTGCCACGAATTCTCCGTTTTTTCACCCAATTATCCATTAATCAAAATTGATTTCTAAACTAGTAATATATTCAGTAGCAAGTTAGGGGGGCTTTTCAATAATATGATAAATGACAAATGTAGGCTGAAAAAAGAAATCCTGATAGAAATGTGTCCTGCTTAATATTTCTTCTGCCCTCAGGAAATAACAGGCAATACTAATCACTGCCTCTGTGCCTCTGTTCTAGACATTCACACTACATAGAATACATTTGTTTAATGCTTTAACATTCATATCAACAAAGCAGACATGTTTCAACTCTACAAAGGATAATTAATGATGTGACAGACAAAAAACAAACAATGCACACACTTAACCCCTTAAGGACAGATCTTCAGAAGCTTGTCTTTCACTTAATGACAACGGCATTTTTTTTGCATTTTTTGCTGTTTGCGTTCAACTGCAATTTGCATTTTACTAATTTATTGCACCGACGCATATTATATACCATTTTTTAAAGGACAGAAAGGGCTTTAATTTGATGTAACATATATATAGCTAAAACCAGCTTGAGTTCTGAGCGGGGACCCACCGAAGGGCAGGCTATTTCAGCTGCTGTCCGTTCTCAGAATACTCTTGCGACCCGTTTTTTCTCTCCATAAGTTTAAAGGGTAATCCAGACGTGGACCCCTTGCTCACGGTGCCTAGAGAGATATCAGCTATGCCTCACTGATGATGCCTAACAAGGCTGAAACGATCGTCTGGGGTTGCTGTATCTCTCGTGCAGACAGAACTTGCTGGCATTTCGGATCTGGACTGCCCGTATGGGTGGGACCAGTCTGATATGCTTCAGATATGTTCTCTCTGTAATGGCACAAGATGAGCTAAAACCAGCTTGAGTTCTGAGCGGGGACCCACCGAAGGGCAGGCTATTTCAGCTGCTGTCCGTTCTCAGAATACTCTTGCGACCCGTTTTTTCTCTATATATATATATATATATATATATATATATATATATATATATATACATAAATGCTTATTTATTATAAAAAAATACAGAAAAATGCTTTTTTTTTACAGTTTTTTGCAATAATAATGCGTACTTAATTAGTGCAGGTTAAGGAAAGTAATTAAAAATAAATTCATTTAGTTGTTCTGATTTACAGAATATATAATGTGTCTGGGATTTTAAGTTTTTTTTCGTAGTTACAGGTCACAAAGCACAAGGAGTAAAATAAACATTTAATGTGGAGCGATTTTAGAATTTGGTATGTTTGTCTTGTAAGCTTAATAGCCATAAAAGAAAACAAAATTGCCACACAAAAGTATATATTTATATAAAGTAGACACCACAGGCTATTTACCTAAGGTTGTTTTGACACTTTCTACGTAGCCATTTTACCGCCAACCTCTGCTAAATATTGGAGTAAAATTGTGTTTTTTGGGGGGTTTTGGCACACAAACTTATAACAAAGAACTTCTCATGTGTATTTTGTAAAGTTGGTGTGTGCTATTCCTGTACAAAGTTTTATTATGTGTTCAGTTACTTCTGCTGAGTACAACGGTACCCCCATTGTATGTGTTTGGCACTGTTTCGTGAAGCTACAGTGCCATATAGGAGACCTGTCCTTTTCAGTATTCACAGTCGAATTTTGAGAGACGGATTTAATGAGCCTATGCTTCCATTTGGGGTATTATAGTAGTTTGACTGTTCAAAAAAACCCACAAAGGCCTACCATTTGTAAAGGTAGACACCCCAGGGTATCTCATAAGGTGCATATTGTGCCTTAACATGCCCCCATTATTTCACCACCAATATATGCCAAAGAATGTGGTAAAAAATAATTTTGTGCATTTTTTTACATACGGATTGCATTTTTGCTGGGCATTTTGTATATTTCATATGTGCCACTAAGTTTAAACCCCCCACATTATGCTCAGCTAAGTCTTCTGAGTAAAAAGACACCCCAAATGAATGTCTTTGGAACTATTTCGTGAAGCTACAGTGCCATATAGGAGACCAAGCCATATCAGTTTTTACCGAACTTTGAATTTTGAAGCTGGGCATATGTGCAATTTCCAAGCATCTTCGCGGGTTTTAAATTCAAACTACCAGACAAAGGCCTACCATTTCTTAAAGTAGACACCCCAGGGTATTTCAAAAGGCATATTTTGAACCTTAGCGTGGGATCATTTTTCCGCTAGCTTGTACCAAGTGTAGTGGTAATAAGCGTTTTTCTGCCTTTTTGACACACAAAGTGAGTTTGCACAGTATATTTTGCAAACCTTATGTGTACTACCACAGTATAATACTTCATATGTTGCTCAGCTATGTCTGCTGAGTACAAAAATACCCCCGTATGTACCTTTGCCAGGTATATGTGGATGTTGAAGGGGCACATTTGAGACGCAGCCATTCAGTTTTTTTCCTAACTTTGATGTTTTACGCTGTGTCCATGTTCCAATTTGGAGTAGTTTAGATGTTTGGTTATTGAAACTTCCGCACAAACACATACTATTTATTAAAGAATACACCCTGGGGTAATTCAAAAGGCATATTTTGAACCTTGGCGTGGGATAATTTTTTCTCTAGTTTGTTCCAGGTGTAAACAATATTTAAATTAGTTAATTAAATAAATGTAACCCCTGCGGGTTAAAAAATAAATAAAAGTTAATCGTCAGGGGTTAAAAAAAATTAGATCACAGTATAATACCGTGATCTGTATTTTGATCACTGTAGGCAGTGATCGACTGGCAGGGAAGGGGTTAACTTTTATTTGCATTGGGTAAAGGGGGGTGTTTTTTATTTTTTACTTTAACGTTATGAAAACTTTTTTTAACTTAATTTTTTAACTTTTTAAAGCTTATTTTAAAACTTTTTTAACGTTAACCCCTAGTTAGCTTAACACTAAATCCCCCAATTCCCCACTAACTTCTACCCTCCTCAGCTAGCTAAATTTATAATTTTAAAATATTTAAATTAAGTAATAAAATACATTTAACCGGGGGCGGAGCTAAGCAACGGAGGAGAGTGGTCGCATGTCGGCACGGCTCTGAGCGAAGATAGTGAATTTGACCCAATATACCCACCTTTAAAGGTTGGAATCTCCCCAGAACAATCACTAAGTCCACACGCTCCCAATGGAGAAGAAAAACAAAAAGCTCAAACCTGAGAAGCCTGCGGCCAGCATGAACATCGACGAGATGTGGCGGCAGGCCCGAGGAGCCGCAGGTTCAAACATGGCGTCCTTACACAGCGGATGCTCGGATTTCTATACCGAGACGTCGGATGAGGAAGAGGGGGGAACACATCCAGGCAAGCCGACCCTCGCCGCCAGCGAGGACACAACAGTTGCCGAACTCGGCACCCACGCCAGTAAGCATGGAGGCCATCAGGGACCTCATGGCGGACCACCATGCCAAAATCTCAGCGGACGTCGCATCGCTTAGGGACACCCTGCGGGGCCTCACTGGACGACTGGGAGCTGTAGAAACCACTTCAAGCACCCACACTGGTCAACTCTGTCAGCTCCAGCAGGAGGTACAAGAGATAAGGCAACAAATGTCTCTGAGTGACATGCGATTTGCAGAACTCGAAGATAAAGACGACAAAAACACCTCAAGGTCAGGGGCATCAGTGAAAACATACCCGAAGCTGAGCTGCCTCATGTCGTCCGGCGGCTTCTCACGGCCCTACTACAACCAAAGATGGTAAAAGCTGGAACAATCGACGGCATCTTCCGGGTCCCAAAACCCGCCAAAGCGCCGACTGCTGCCACGAGAGACGTCGTGATACAATTTCAGACCTACAGGGACAGGGCTGCGGCCCTGGCGGCCGTCCGCAACAACTCACCCTACCTCTTCGAAGATATGCATCTTACCTTCTATGCAGACCTCTCGGGGGTGACCCTAGCATGGAGAAGGACCTTCCAACAGCTAACTTCCACCCTGCGGGCTCACCACATACGTTACCGCTGGGGCCCGGCACACACCCTGCTGGTCACTAAGGGGGACACCACACTCTCAGCACGCTGTATAACTGAGGCACCGGCACTTCTGAGGCAGCTGGACCTACCCACAGACCCGCTACCAGTGCCGGCGGAAAGACCCAAGAACCCACCGTCCTGGGACCCGGCCAGGGCAGCGGAATTCGTACTCAGGCTACCGGCCAGAGTGACTGCAAGCACGGCCAACACGTGAAGAACTGCAAATGACTTTCCTTCTGGGCCCGTCTAATCACTGCCTGGCTTGAATGGAACTCTTCTTCTTTTTTATTGTGATTCCTCTTTTGACAGTGGACTGTTTTTTTTTTTTTTTTTTTGTTTTTTGTTTTTTGATAGTTATAACTGCATTATATTACTTTGAATGTTCCACGCTCAGTCCCCATGAGACCACAGCCGTAGGCTAGCACATACATATACCTGATAGTTTCAGGCGTTCTCAAAGTGCTGCAATTAGCTGAACGCCAAGAGACACAAATGCTTATTTAATTTGATTTTTTTCATGCCTATCTCGTATCCTGTATGCACAGTATACTCCTATCGCAATTTTTACGACCTACTACCATAGCATAGCATGTTTACCTATAAATCAGATTGCATAAACGTTATCTACTCTTGCACAAAAGCTAAAACTAACATTTATTACTCTGTTCGAAAATTACTTTTTCATAATGCACAACTGGATGTAAGAATATGTTATATGTTATATAATCAACCAAAATGCATGCCCGCAGCCTGTTACTTAGCCTATGATTTACACGACAACCCACCCTCGCTCTGTTTTCGATCTTTAGCTTAGAACGGTACCATTTTGTTTTTTTGTGTATGATGCCATGGCTATCCTTATGTCACATATAGTGCATAACAATCTGCGTACCGTACATGCACAATGTGTTATTAATTTTTATTTTACTTAATATATTACTTAACTGCATCTCGCAGTGAACTTAAAGACAGGGGGCTTCATCCTGTTATGTCTCACTGCGTTTAGTGGCCAAGAGAGTAATAACTGAAGTGTCCAGGCACAGTTACTGTTTTTTTTTTGTTTGTTTTTTGTGTATTTTTTTTTGTTTTGTTTTTGCACACGTTAGTTACACTATGTGAATCGTGCCCAATAGCGGGCAGAACCTTAAACTACTATCACCTGTCTAGCGTAGTGCGATGCTGCGTTCACTAGCCTGACACCGTGTTACACACATCACTATGCTTTTTGAGACATACATGTCGCACTACATACAAACTACTTAACCTTAAGCGTTAGACCTACTCACTCTTATAAAGCAACATAAACAGACCAGACAAGCGACCTCACAGTCTAACTGTAACGGCAATAGCTCAGGGCTTGTACTACATAACTTAGATGGGTACAGATGAAAATCTTGCAATCACAGAAATGTCTAACTATGCGACCTGTTCCAGCAGTATAAGCCTGTATGTTATGCCTATTTTCCCTGCTCTCCAGGTGATCACTCCATTATATGTTATGTAGGAGACTATAAGCAAATGTAACTATGTAACTATGTAACAAATATAACACGCCTGCGATTAACTTTTTATTGCATCTCATAAATATTGTGTTTGAATTTAGCTTGAAACACAGATGCGCTAACTGTTCTAACATAATTTTTACTACATGTCAAAATTGTTACTAGATTGTTACAACGTACAAAAAAAAAAAAGTGCAGTTTTTTGAGTACCACATTGTCAATACTGGTGATTAATCCATGTGTGCTGTTGTGGCACTTGATATATGCTTGTAACTCCTCATGCACAAACAAAATAAAGAATTTAAAAATAAATTTAACCCCTGAGGGTTAAAAAAAAAAATTATTAACCCTCAGGGGTTAAAAAAAAGTCAGATCATAGTAAAATGAAATCCCTGCCAATTGATCACTGTAGTCAGTGTTTAATTGGCAGGGAAGGGGTTAATTTTTTATTATCCGTCTCCCTGCACTTCACAGTGAACCCGGAAGTGCAGGGAGGTGGAAGGTGAGTATACTGAGCACATGTGCCCGCTCTGACATGCTGTCAGAGCGGGCACATGTGCTGGGACAGCCGGATCCGGTGCTCCCAGTCTGCCTCTAATACAGAGGCAGACCGGAGCACCATTAACCCCGCGATCGCCGCGATTGCGGCGATCTGGGGTTAATTTTAACGGGTGACGGACGAGGTCCGTCACTCGTCATTAAGGGTTTCCCCTGAGTGACGGACATTGTCCGTCACTCGTCATTAAGGGGTTAAAAGAAGGTTTTAACTCCGTCATGACAAGAGCTGTTTTGTATCTTGAAGATAACAGTATTTTACATGTTATACAAGTCTCCATTCTGTTTCCCTTATACTCATGCAGTGCAGATAGACATATTATACAAGAAACACTGATCAGTCACAACATTAAAACCACCTACCTAATATCTGCCTAATATCGTGTAGATCAGCCTTGTGCTGCCATGACAGCTCTGATACGTGAAGGCATGGACTCCACAAGCCATCTGAACGTGTCCTGTGGTATCTGGTACCTATACATTAGCAGCAGATTCTTCTAAGTCCTGCAAGTTGCGAGGTGAAGCCTATATGGATCGGATTTGTTTTTCATCTCACAGATAATCAATTGATTTTAGATTTAGGGAATTTGGAGGCCAAAGCAACATCTTGAACTCTTTGTCATGTTCAGGGCCGGACTGGGACAAAAATTCAGCCCGGGCAATTAAAGGCAGAGCAGCCCACTATTAGGGGCGGGGCCAGAAAGGGGGCATGTCATGTCACCACCATTGACACGCACACCCCCTTCCCCCCCACCAAATAAGTATGTTAATGTGACGCTCCTCCAGAGCATCCAGTGCTCCTGGCTAAAATAAATGCCATGATTTTTTTTGGGGGGGGAAGGCGGGGTTGAGTTTGTGCTGTGTTTGCTGGCGATTTGTCTCTGGTGTCCTCAATAGTGGGACACCAGAGATCAAAACAGGAACCGGACTGTTAAAGAGTGTTGTGCATGTGTGGGGATGTTCCTTGTGTGTGTGAAGAGGTCTGTTTGTGGCGTACTGCATGTGGCTAGGGGCTGTAGTGTGTGTGTCTCTGGGTTGTAAAGTATGTGTGTTTGTGTGTGTGTATTTATATAGGGCCTGTGGAGTGTGTGCATGTAAGGAGCTGTACTGTGTGTTTGTGAGTGTATCTAGGGGCTCTAGTGTGTGTATGCATATAGGAGCTGTAGAGCACATGTGTATAGGGCGGATAATGTATGCATAGGTGGTGTAGTGTGTACAAGGGGTGCAGAAAATGTATTTATAGGGGATATAAATTAGCGTGGGTGCATGCAGGGGGTGTAATGTGTGTGTTTATAGGGGTATAACGTATGAGAGTGCAGGGAGTGTAGTGTAGGTTTATGGGGTATAGAGTGTGTTTATTGTGTGTATGTGAGTGTCAGGGGAATAGTGTGTATATAAGGGGTATAGAGTGTGTGTAGTGTGTTTGTGTGTAAGTGCAGGACGTGCAGTGTGGATATAGGGGTATAGAGTGTGTATTGTGTGTTAATGCAGGGGCTGTAGTGTGTATGTAGGGTATAGAGTGTATGCAGTGTGTTTGTGTGTTAGTGCAGGGGGTGTAGTGTGTTTGTGTGTTAGTGCAGGTGGTGCTGTGTGTGTAGTGTGTTAGTGCAGGGGAGCAGTATGTTTGTGTGTTAGTGCAGTGCGTGTGTTACTGCAGTGCGTGTTAGTGCAGGGGAGCAGTATGTTTGTGTGTTAGTGCAGTGTGTGTTAGTGCAGTGTGTGTTTGTGTGTTACTGCAGTGTGTGTTTGTGTGTTACTGCAGTGTGTGTTAGTGCAGTGTGTGTTTGTGTGTTACTGCAGTGCGTGTTAGTGCAGTGCATGTTAGTGCAGTGCGTGTTAGTGCAGTGTGTGTTTGTGTGTTACTGCAGTGTGTATTAGTGCAGTGTGTGTTTGTGTGTTACGGCAGTGTGTGTTAGTGCAGTGTGTGTTAGTGCAGGGGAGCAGAATGTGTGTGTGTTAGTGGTGCAGTGTGTGTTAGTGCAGTGTGTGTTTGTGTGTTAGTGCAGGGGAGCAGAATGTTTGTGTGTTAGTGCAGGGGAGCAGAATGTGTGTGTGTTAGTGGTGCAGTGAGTGTTAGTGCAGTGTGTGTTTGTGTGTTAGTGCACGGGAGCAGAATGTGTGTGTGTTAGTGGTGCAGTGAGTGTTAGTGCAGTGTGTGTTTGTGTGTTAGTGCAGGGGAGCAGAATGTGTGTGTGTTAGGGGTGCAGTGAGTGTTAGTGCAGGGGTGCAGTGTGTGTAGTGTGTTTGTATGTGTGTAATGTGCTTGTGTGTGTATATGGCCTTAAATTATTATTATTAAAAAGTAAAAAAAAATACAAATCCATGTATTCCCCCTTTTAACTTTGCAGGGGGGGAGGGAGCATTCACATACGTGGTGGTCCAGTGAGGGGGGGCTACGCCACACACACATCCCTGACAGTCCAGCGGCAGGTAATTCAGTCTGTACCCCGCAGGGTACAGACAAGGTCTCTCTCCCTCTCGCGTGCGCCGTTTTTTCAGAGCGTTGCCGCGGGTTACCATGGCAACGCTCTGATAATCTCGGAGCTCGCGAGAAGAAAAGAAAGGAAGCTGCTCGCCGTGCGCGGAGGGAGACCGGCTCACTTACCGATCTCCCCTCCGGCCCATGATGGGATAGAACTCCATCTTGGGGCCGGTGCTGCTGCACATGGACCGGCAGGGGAGATCTCTTGATCTTTCCTGCCGGCCTCGGCCATTGCGGCCCACCGGGCATTTGCCCGGTTTGCCCGATGGCCAGTCCGGGCCTGGTCATGTTCCGCAAACAATTCCTTAAATTTTATTTGCAGTGTGGGAGGGTGTACTATCTTGCTGAAAGAGGCCACTGCCATTAGTGAACACCATTGCCATGAAGGGGTTTATGTGGCCTGCAACAATCTCTAGGTACAGAGCCAATCTTGAGCAGGTGCATGGAATGCACAGCTCCCAAGTGCACTGTAGCTAGAGGCACATTGGTGGCACTCTGCCCTTTGTATCAGACTCAACCTATTACACTTGGCAGTCAGGATTTGGACACAGGTCCACCATATTCCAATGGTGGGGCACCTATTAAAATAGTTAATGGGTGGGGGGTACATAGTGTCCCCCTCCCGCCCTCACCCATGCCCCACGAGTGAGGACTCTAAAACTGAACAGAGAACCTAGTGTGCCCCAGCCCCAAACCATTAGTTGCATGTGGAAGCCCTAACTAATAAGGGGAGGACCTATTGTCCCATAAGCGTAATAGCAATGGGGGTGCAATAAACTAAACACCTGAAAAAATATTGGTCACTGTAGCGGAGCTACATGTACCCCAGCTGGGTACCTCCACCAACGACTGCTTCCTAGCTGGAACAGCACTAAAACCTCAGCACTTCTGCCACAGTCTCTGTTGCTTGACTGGAGTCCTTCTGGAGCCTCTCCGTCCTGGAGTAGGATAGGGGACTTGCTCTATTCCCTCCCAGGGACTGGACGACACACAGTCCTGGGAGCTCTAGTCCTTAAAAGGACTTTCCCTGCCGAATCCTCCACAATCTGGAACAAAGTGCTGAGCAGTGATTATAGCCCTTCCCCTTATAGAAAACGGTACATGCAGTGATAACACCACAAATAAATCAGTAAATGAATAAAAAAGAAGAGTAGCAGCTACACACCCACTCTAGCGACTTGATGAGTTATATACTCAGAAATGGAAAATAGGGTGTGTGCGCTTAAGATTATAAAACTAGATAAATAGTATAAAAATTATCAAAAATAATTTATTAATTAAGTAAAAAATAAATCAGCAAAGGACTAATTCCGATCACCACTGTTATACCTTAACCGGACAATTAAATACAAAAATCTCATAAAACAGAATAACAAAAAAAAAAAAAAAAAAAAAAAAAAAAAAAAAAAAAATAAATTAAATGACACCAAATGTATCCACAAACTAACTGCACTGAATGGCCAAAAAGATGGAATAACCTCAATATAAAGAATATATATATAGAGGTCCGATCACTAAGTAAAGGTAGGGTGGATACACAAAAAAAAAAAAAAAAAGCAAAAAAATTATATACCAATAAACACAATAGTAATAATAAATGGGAAAAAATATATATCTGTCCTCGGTGTGGGCCCCCACCTGAGGTAGATATAACCAGAAGATGAATAAATGAGATATATAAAAATAAAAGACAAGAGACAAGAAACAATAATACTAAGTGAAATAAAATAAAATGAAAAAAAACAGTAATTGTCCGGAAGTCCTCCCTGGGTAGGCAGAATAAAGGTGATGTTGGGCGGATCAAAGAGCAACCAGATAAACCCTCGTTATGGGAACTCCAACTCTCTCACACTGCGGTCGGGATCTTCAAAAAAGACCACAGTGGAGGTGAAGCCGTGAAGATGGACAAAGTAGGTGCAGAGTGGTACAGCAACCGCCCAGACAGCAACCAGCAGATAGAAACCGCGGTCGGTATTTTCAAAAAAGACCGCGGTATTCAGCCAAAGATGAAGACAGGACGTCAAACCCAGGGGAAATGGAAAGAAAGGAACAGCCAGCAGCCCACAGATCAACGCGTTTCGTCCCAAACTGTGGGACTTTATCAAGATCAGTACTTGTGCCTAGATCACCACCCAGGGTTTAAATACCTGCTCAAGATAAAACCAGCAGGTGAACCCCGGAGTGGATAATTATCAGTAATCAAGCTACATCAGTGAAACCTGTTAAACATAGAACAGGTGCTAATGATACATACACTAAACTGACAGTTTAACACACAGGTAAACAGTTTAACAAATTAGTTCCACACAATCTGATTTAACATTAGCATATAAACAAAAAAATTTTTTAGCGAATTATTTCCACACAATCTGATTTAATATTAACATATAAAGCTCCATTAAAACTATACACATAATATAAAAGAAATTTATAATAAATTCTATTAGACAGCAAAAATCTAGGTCAGGGGAAAAAAACATCTCCATACAAAGAGAATGCAGTGCAGATGCCCCCTATATTATTGTTACATCTCAATAATATAGCTATATAATTTTCCTCAATGAACCAACTAGATATAGAAAAGGGACCTCAAACTAAAAAAGTTCTATCTCCTCGTTTAGGCCATTGGGTATGAGGGAGTCTAACCTAAAAATCCATAAGGACTCAGCCCTGATCAGGTGTCTTTTCCTAATAGCAAAATCCCTAGTAGCCCTTCCCCTCCCAGTAACTAGACAACACAAAGTTCTGGGAGTACAACTGATTTTAACGAGCCAAACTCGGCCTTTTATGCACAGACCTCAGCATGGGGTCAGCACAAGCCCCTCCCAGGAATCGCTGGGCCTGGGAGATAATTGCATTAAAGACTGGTAAGGTAGTTATCTCCCAGGAACAGAGAGCCACACACAAAACATAATAAAAACATAAAATAACCCCACAAATAATACATATTTAAATAGCCCTGATCTGAGCACTCAAGTTCTCCAAATAGCATTCAGATGCATGCAGTGTAGGGAAAACGCCACCGTGTTAAAGTTCTGACTGCTCGCACACGTGGTCCTATGCCTAAAATAGTTACAGGACGTTTGGAGCTTTTGCCGGTCAACTTTCAGGAACTCCTCCTGGCTCTTAGGTACCGTTTTTTCCCCTTAGTCTCAGGCACCTCCTCTCCAAAAAGTGGTTCAAAACCGCAAACCAAGTTGTCTGGGAACCACACGGTCACCTCATCCCGAAAACAGTTCCATAACATTCACGGCTAAGTCCCGCTGAGGTGAGCGAGAACCCACAAAGTCCTCATGATGAAATTAGTTCCATAGCGGTCATGGCTAAGTACCACTGAGGAATATTCGTAGGTTTGGTTCTTGTGAACAACCGCAAGGGAGCTAGCGTTTGGTTTCATTCACAAGAAGGGAAAGTGCAAACCAGGGGCACCCAGGAAAAGCTGCTAATGGCGGCTGGGCAGGGTAACTCCCAAATGGTGTCCAAGACCTGGACCATAGTTGTGGGCAGGAGGCCAGCTTCCACACTCCTCCACGTGGCAAACGTACGTGGGAAGGAGCGTTTGTCACAGTCACCATTAGATGTCTTATTTTTTTTCTTTAGCCCCCACTCTCAGGCCCTGATTAATTATTTTAATAGGTGCCCACTACTGAATTGGGGGTGTCTTTTTTTTACAACAATGAGCAACCACTGACTTTAACCTCCCTTATGCTACTACAGAGGTCATATTGACCCTCATGGAATTTTAGGATGTAGCAGGGAACACAGCTACGCACCGATTCTATTTTTACAAATAGCCGAAATTAGGGCCTGAATTTAACAATATGAACTAGTGTGGGCAGATAAAGGCCCGGGAATACATGTCATCCAGGAATGCATAGATATCGTCCCCAAGGACATAGAACAAAGATAAAACTAAGTAGTAAAAAAAGGTGAAATAGGGGACCTAGAGGCATTTGAGGGTGACTAATGGGACAATAAAATATAGATGAATTGGGAGGGGGGGAGGGGGATGGGGCCATGATTATGCCGCTTTAAGTTTGTTGAAAGATACATCAGGTAAGAAACTGGGGAAAAGAGTGGTATCAAGGATAGGTAATATACCTTCAGTGATAAAAAGTACTCTCTAGAAGGCTTCGTTCTGGTATTTTGTTCAGACATCATTGATGTGATTAGGAGTCTAGAACAGTAATCTTCACAGTTATAGATCAGTAGCAGACCAGAAAAAAAAATAGTAGTATCACAGAGGTATTGGATATATTTTGGAGGCTGTATGCCTAAGTAGGAGCAGGGACTTACAAATAGAATCAGAAAGCAGATAGCGTGGTCAATTACAGTCTGTGGGCAAGCTTTGGATCGGATAGTTGTAGAGGAAAGCCAAGGGTCTGTGCACAGGAAATTATTTCAGGTCTTCAGGTTGCCACTTTGTATCATACATGGAAACAAAATAACTGAGCTATGTAAAGATACTTTTGGCATCTTTTACAGGCCTCTGAACAGTCCCACTTTCGGCCAGACAGAGATACTCATTTTTCATTTTGAGAGTATCTCATATTCTACAATTTACACATATTTTTGCTATTACATGTCACATTTCAAAAGAGAGTTCATTTTAATTTCAAGGCTAAATGTGTTACGATTTTGACAAGATGAGTATATAAGTTTAGCAGTGGTCACTAAGTTCAAATTTTGTTTTGTTTTTGGGCATTTGAGCAAGCCATCGTATGTAAGGGGACTCTTTTTTATGAGGGGAAAAGTTGAGACGTTTCAGACCTTCTACTGAACTTCTGTCCTCGTAATTTGTTAAGTGAGTGAGAAATTTGAGGTAAGTACAAATAAAAGATTCTGAGGGACAAGAACAGTGGCTAAGTGTAGGCTCTATCACTATTACTGTGAGTGATAGATGAATGTTCATTGCTGTATAATACACATAGTATACACCGCCACTATCTCCTGGATCTATCCCACTATGGCTGATCTCATCTCATGCACAGGTTGAGCCTTTTATACTGTTCATTTGTAGTTACCATTGGCCTGGAGCTTGGAGATCACATAGTAAGATTTGTTCTCAAACATCTACCAGGTGCTAGTAAGAACACCAGCTTACAGCTGATATTTAGCAACTACACTGGTGATAATTAAGAAGTAACAACGGATTTGCAATTTTCTGGCCTAAATAGAATATCAGTTGGAGATTTTTTTCCAGATTGAACTATAATTTACAATTTTTTTGTCAATGTTCCTACCTGGTTTATTAATCTTGAACATGAGTCTTGCACTAACATACATATATACCGGTATGTCAGTTGTGCCATCCAAAAATAACCATTTATCGATTACTGCTATCATAGAACTTACAACATTTAAATGATGTTTTAAAGGAATGTTGTGTTCAGGATTTTTTATTCCTATCCATTGTAATTTAGAGGAATTCACTGTCAGGAGCCTGCATTTCATGATATTTAATGAACAATTAGATTATGGCTCAGCATGTTATACAAGTAGATGTATTTTAGTAATATATTGTATTAGTGACACTAAATGTGTAGGAGGCTAAGTGGAAAATCAAGGATAAATAGGCACATCTGTCAAACAATTGCAACACATACCAGGGAATACAAAACAACAGTAATGTCTAATAGAATTTATAGACGTCAATGTTCCCTATTATATTGCGTAAAATAAACTATACAAGGATGCAGACTAAGTATACTGCACGCTATATTGCAATGAGAAGTGAGAAAATATTGTGGAACATTATGGATTTAGACACTGAATTAAATGGCACACAATCTATTTGTTCTTTATTGTGATGGTGGTGGTGCGTATTGCCTATATTAAAAAAATGACATGCAAAGTTAAAGAAAACACATAATAGTACATTCTGTTCACTCTAACGCTGAGCTTTACCTTACAGAGAAACCAAATATTCTTCTAGGGTCCTGATACATTCCTCTGTATCTCTGCAGATGGACTGTAAATGACAGCTCTCTTTCTTCAACAACATTTACAACAAACTGTACATGCACTAAGGTAGGCAAAAGGAACCAGAACGATGAGCGCACTTGGTATTCTACAGGAAATCCAAAACCATGAAAGGCCTTAAATTTTAAATTTTAATTTTGAACTTAGTAAATAAAGCTGTGTGTGCATTGGAGATAGCCTAGGTTATTGATTCTAGTGTAAGACTAGGTTTAGCCTGCTGATATATCTAGCCATCTAATGCAGGTACTACTTGAAATAACTTTCAGTATGAGATATAAAATTGAAATTTTGTATTTTAATCTAGTGTGAGACTTTGTTAGCAATATTCTTTTGTTTAAAAAAATTTGTTAACAGTTGTTAACAAAAATCTTTTTTGGAGGGGCGTGGGGGTGGGTGTTGTTGAGTAAGAAGCAAAAAACAATAAGAGAAGACAAATGTTCCTTTCTCTTAGTTGGATACCCTGCTTCTTTCATCCTATGTGACAGTGTTGTTAAAGTTACAGTTAAAGCAGGGTCACACCGCTAGCCACTGCCACTTTACACCGACTTGGAATCATCACTTTACAGTCTGACAGTTTGTTGTTGTTGATGTTTTTTTGTTTAGTGTTTAGTGAAAAAATAAAAAATTTCAATGGGAGTGTTATTCGGGAAACAAAAATAAAAAAGTTCCTCTTGCCTAGCTACCTCCACATTGTCACACTCTCAAACTTTGAGTGATAGAGATAGCCTGCTTATTCATCCAAATGTGACACTGTTGTGTATAGTTAGGGCAGGGTCACACTGCTAGCTACTGCTACCTAACACCAATTTGGAATTACCAATTTACAGTTTGACAGATTTTTTGGTTTGTTTTATTCTTTGGAGAAAGACAATCCTTTTCAAGTGGGGTGTGTTCAGACAAAAAAAAAAAAAAGATTTGTGCACAGTGAATATTTTCAGCTTGTCTGAATTAATTTGGACGGAAATACATTTTTGTTTTGCCCAAAGCAAATTTCGCCTATTAGTCATTAGTCGATTCATTTTGGATGAAATTTGTCTGATATTGTTGTTTTGAAATTTCCATTTGGACAAATGGAATGCCTCCAATCTTTCTTTTTGGGATTGCCATATTTAAGGGTATTAGATTTGGGAAGGAGCTGTGTATATTAGATAGCTCCTTATTTAGGTATCCTTAAGTATGGAAATCCATATTCGAAAACAGCTTTTGTTCATTTTGATATTTCAACGTTTGAATAGATAACTGCAAAAAAGTGCCAGGGCAAAAGACATCGATAGTCAGATGGATACCAATAGGTGTGTTTTGGGCTTAACCCTTTTCAAAACATACTAATAAAAGAGAGACTTTAAAAGTAAGAAGGCTCCCCTGACTAGTGACTTTCACCCTCCTCCCCATGTTGAAATAAGTTATTTGTAAAGATTGCCACACTTTCACCAGGGAACCTCGGTTAACGGTATCAAGTAGCCTACTTTACTACTGTAGATTAATGCCTAAAGTCTAGTATCTCTAGTGCTAAGGTCACAGAATACTGCATTGAGCCTCAAAAGACTAATACTCTGCTGTTTTGGCTGTCTAAATGGCTGAGCTGAACAGCAAAACAAACTAATTTCTTCTGCTAACCGAAGAACCAATTTTTTTTCGCACTAATATGAACCATAGGTAAATTTGTAAAACCATAGTTCAGTTCTGTTATCTGAATTATAGGAAATAAATATTTTTCTATAATTAATTTGTTAAGGAACAACAAGACTTGATCTACATTTTGCATACTTCAACCATACTAACTCTCCCCTTTGCAAGGAGTGTTTGTACTTTCACCCTGTTATGCCAGTTATACATTTAATGTTTGTCTAAGTGCAGCTAGTTTCTAGGACTGTGCTTTTTATTTTTGGACATTTTGAGATATTTCTTATTGCAAAACTTTGTGCAGGTTGTCATGTTTTCCATAATCTTGAAAATACAAAATAATAATAAAAATAATAAAAATAATATGAACACTATTCCACATAACTTTCTGAAATTTAAACAGCCTGTGTAGAACAAACACAACAGTCAAAAGACAATGTCATTATCATAAATAAAATATGTATTAGGAATTGCACATACCCTGGATACGTGATGCCTACCTCAGAGATTAAAGTGTAAGTGATTTGATGACTGGAATCCCGGGCCATGCAAATCTCTTTGTAATCCTCATACTTATAAGGATTAATATTGTATTAAATGATGGAGCTGGTATTAAATGAGAGAGACGAGATTTACTATGTTATCACTTAACAGCATAAATGATCTCCGATAAAGCTTACTTGCATCTGTTAGATGTCTATTGTAAACAAAGCAAAAATGTAGACTTGATTATGGCTGAAGATTATAAAAGTATATGAAATCATTAATTGTGTTCACTCTAGTGTATTATTTTAGTATGCCGTGCAGTCTTGGCCCAGTGAAAGGTCACAGATATTTGTTATATAATACTACATAACAATTGAACACAGTTTTCTGTATCTATTCTAACCATCTAGAGGTCATAGTCTCATTGACTTATGGCCTTGAATTTCATAGACAGGTGTCTGCAGGAATTATTCTAGGCTGAAGTACCAAACAAGATAATTTTGTACAATATACAGTACCGTATATACTCGAGTATAAGCCGACCAGAATATAAGCCGAGGCCCCTAATTTTACCCCCAAAAAACTGGGAAAACGTATTGACTCGAGTATAAGACTAGGGTGGGAAATGCAGCAGCTACTGGTAAATTTCTAAATAAAATTAGATCCTAAAAAATTATATTAATTGAATATTTATTTACAGTGTGTGTATATAATGAATGCAGTGTGTGTGTGTATGAATGCAGTGTGTGTGTATGAATGCAGTGTGTATATGAATGTAGTGTGTGTGTATGAGTGCAGCGTGTGTGTATGAGTGCAGCGTGTGTGTATGAGTGCAGTGTGTATGAGTGCAGTGTGTATGAATGCAGTGTGTGTGTATATGAGTGCAGTGTGTGTGTATATGAGAGCAGTGTGTGTGTATATGGGTGCAGTGTGTGTGTATATGAAAGCAGTGTGTGTGTATATGAGTGCAGTGTGTGTGTATATGAGTGCAGTGTGTATGAGTGCAGTGTGTGTATGAGTGAAGTGTGTGTATATGAGTGCAGTGTGTGTGTATGAGTGCAGTGTGTGTATGAGTGCAGTGTGTGTATGAGTGCAGTGTGTGTGAGTGCAGTGTGTGTATGAGTGCAGTGTGTGTATGAGTGCAGTGTGTATGATTACAATGTGTGTGTATATGAGTGCAGTGTGTATATGAGTGCAGTGTGTGTATGAGTGTAGTGTGTGTATGAATGCAGTGTGTGTGTATGAATGTAGTGTGTGTGTATGAGTGCAGTGTGTGTATGAGTGCAGTGTGTGTATGAGTGCAGTGTGTGTATGAGTGCAGTGTGTGTATGAATGCAGTGTGTGTATGAATGCAGTGTGTGTATGATTACAATGTGTATGTATATGAGTGCAGTGTGTGTATATGAGTGCAGTGTGTGTATAAGTGCAGTGTGTGTATGAGTGCAGTGTGTGTATATGAGTGCAGTGTGTGTGTATGAGTGCAGTGTGTGTGTATGAAAGCAGTGTGTGTGTATATGAGTGCAGTGTGTGTATGAGTGCAGTGTGTGTATGAATGCAGTGTGTGTATGAATGCAGTGTGTGTGTATATGAGTGCAGTGTGTGTGTGTATGAGTGCAGTGTGTTTATGAGTGCAGTGTGTGTATGAGTGCAGTGTCTGTATGAATGCAGTGTGTGCAGGGCCGGCGCTACCTGTAAAGCGACCTAGGCAGCCGCCTAGGGCGCAACTTAGCAGGGGGCGCCGGATCCCTGTGCCTGGTGTCGCTCCTTATGCTGCGCCGCCTGAGCGCTTTTACAAGCCTCAGGCGGCGCAGCACTGCTGCATGGAGGGCGGCCGGGTTTGAGTGACCGGCAGAAGGGAAGCACAGAGCACTCCCTCCTGCCGGTCTCTCTATGTAGCATGACTCAGTGAGCGCTTCCCTTCAGTCCGCTGGCGGCCAGGTACAGGAAACAGAGGTTCCTGTCCCACGTTCCGCGCTGCCCGGCCACGCTACATAGGTAGGAGGGGAGGGTAAGGACCACTAGGGGAGGGGTAGAGGGAGGGGGGGAGATAAGGACCACTAGGGGAGGGGGGGAGATAAGGACCACTAGGGGAGGGGGGGGATAAGGACCACTAGGGGAGGGGGGGTAAGGACCACTAGGGGTGGGAGGGAGGGGGGGATAAGGACCACTAGGGGGAAGAGGGGGATATAAGGACCACTAGGGGAGGGGGGATAATGACCACTAGGGGTGGGAGGGGGGATAAGGACCACTAGGGGGGAGAGAGGGGGTATAAGGACCACTAGGGGAGGAGGGGGGATAAGGACCACTAGGGGGGGTAAGGACCACGAGGGGGGTAAGGACCACTAGGGGAGGGGAGGGTAAGGACCACTAGGGGAGGGGGGAGGAAGGACCACTAGGGAAGGGGGGAGGAAGGACCACTGGGGAGGGGAAGGTAAGGACCACTAGGGGAGGGGGGAGTAAGGACCAATAGGGGAGGGGAAGGTAAGGTCCACTAGGGGAGGGGGGAGGAAGGACCACTAGGGGAGGGGAAGGACCACTAGGGGAGGAGGGAGGAAGGACCACTAGGGGAGGGGAAGGTAAGGACCACTAGGGGAGGGGAGGGGGAGTAATGACCACTAGGGGAGGGGAGGGGGGAGTAAGGACCACTAGGGGAGGGGGGTGAAGGAACACAGGGGGAACGGGGGTGGGGAGGTAAGGACCACTGAGGGAGGAGGAGGGGAGGTCCACTAGGGGTTTGGGAGAGGGAGGACCACTAAGGGGGGGAAGGACCACCAAAGGAGGGTAAGGAGGGAGGACCACTAAGGAGAGGGGAGGAGGGTAAGGACCACTAAGGGGGGGGGCGAGGATAATGACCACTGAGGGGGGGATTACCACTAAGGGGGTGGGGGGAGTAGGGGAAGGTCTACTAAGGGGTTTGGGAGAGGGAGGACCACTAAGGGGTTTGGGAGAGGGAGGACCACTAAGGGGGGGAGGTGGGAGTGAGAAGACCACCAAGGGGGGACTGCAGAGGGACAGGGGGCCAAGGGAGAGCACTAAGGGACAGAAGGGGAGAACATGGAGGGACAGAAGGGAAGGGGAAATCAATAATTGACCGGAGGGGAAAGCACTATGATTTTTAAAAAAATAAATGAAGAGCTGCTCCCCTCTCAGTCCCTATCCTACCCCACAAATCCTCTCTTTTACACTACACACATACACAATGCATCCCCCCACACACACAGAAACATACAATGCATTCCTACTCACCCACAGACACACACAATGCATCCCTTACATTCACACAAACACTCATTCTCTTACACACAGAAACTACATTACATACACAGAAACAAACCTTGCACCCCTTACACACACACACACACACACACACACACACAGAAACATACAATGCATTCCTTATACGCAAAGACACACTGCATCCCTATAAACACACTACATCCCTTACACAAATTGCACACATAAAACATCCCCAACTCATGGATGGGCCATGTAGGTGGATTTATGGGTGGGTATTGTAGGCATACTCACGGTCAAGCCCTGGGGGCCCAGACCTTGAGCTGTGTAAGGGGCCCTAAAAAATTGAGCTGCTTCCTGTTCGTTAATTGTTGTGAGCACTGTTAAAAACTCCAGAGAGCCTATTCTACACCAGACCTGTGGAGCCAGACTGAGCCCATCATCAGCCTCTTGTCCTCATCTGGTGGTAAGTAGGCAATCCAATATATTATTAGTGGCACTCATTTCTAATTTACCTCACATTAAATGGATACTATAGACACCAGAAGCACTACAGCATAATGTAGTGGTTCTGGTGTCTATAGCCTGTACCTGTAGGCTTTTTAATGTAAACACACTGTCTTTTCAGATAAAAGACACTTTGTGAAGACTTGCATTGGCCCATATGGCAGAGCATATGGGCGGGCATTGTGATGTATGGGGGGGGCGGCAAATTTTTTTTTGCCTAGGGCGGCAAAAATTCTTGCACCGGCCCTGAGTGTGTGTGTGTATGAGTGCAGTGTGTGTGTGTATGAGTGCAGTGTGTGTGTGTATGAGTGCAGTGTGTGTGTATGAGTGCAGTGTGTGTGTGTATGAGTGCAGTGTGTATATGAGTGCAGTGTGTGTATATGAGTGCATTGTGTGTATGAGTGCAGTGTGTGTGTATGAGTGCAGTGTGTGTGTGTGTTGCAGAGCCTTGGTGGGGGATGGGCAATTTTATTATTAATATTTTTTTATTATTTTAATAATTATTTTGTATTGTTATTTTTTATTTTATTTAATTATTATTAATTTATTATTATTTATATATTTTTTTTCGTCCCCCCTCCCTGCTTGATACATGGCAGGGAGGGGGGCTCTCCTTCCCTGGTGGTCCAGTGGCATTGGCAGTTCAGTGGGGGGGAGGGGGCTGGCAGAGAGCACTTACCTCTCCTGCAGCTCCTGTCAGCTCCCTCCTCCTCTGCGCCTGTCCGTGCAGCTCTTCTGTCAGCTCCAAGTGTAAGTCTCGCGATAGCCGCACTCTGACCCCGCGGCTCTCGCGAGACTTACACTGGGAGCTGACCGAGGTGCTGAACGGACCACCGCGGAGGAGAAGGGAGCTGACAGGAGCTGCAGGAGAGGTAAGTAAATGCTCTGCAGCCCCCACACCCCCCTGTCTGTATTATGGCAATGTAAATTGCCATAATACAGACAATTGACTCGAGTATCAGCCGAGTTGGGGGTTTTCAGCATAAAAAATGTGCTGAAAAACTCGGCTTATACTCGAGTAAATACGGTAAGTAAATGAAGACAATATGTCTATAATTAAAATAAGATGTTTTTTTTTATTTTAATGAGATCATATAAATATTCAGTAGTTAATATCCATTCTAAGTTATGTTAATATTAATATGGATATTAGGGAGATAAATATATCATATATGTATTTTATTAAGGCACCAATATTTGATTCCAGACTGCATTCACATATAGTATTGTAATGTGCCTAATGAGTATATGAAAAGGGTAGTACTGAATTAAGTGTTTTTTTTGTATACAAGGTAATTAACTAAAGTTAGAAGTCAGAGTGAATTTCAAATTTGAGACCAGAGTAGCTGATCTGAAAGCATTACCATGTTGGCTATTTTCACTTTATTTTTTAAAATTCACTTTAAATTCTCACTTTTGGGAATAGCCCTGATAGTATTTTGCACTGTAAAACAGTTTAAACTCTGCTGAAACAACATCTATTACATAATGATGTGTTAAGGAAGCAACATTGATTGGTTTCAGTTGCTACAGAATCTGTGCATCAAGACGTGTTCTGAAAAAACAGAAGCTTTTAACCCCTTAAGGACTGAGCCAGTTGTACAAGTTGTGATCAAAACAAAACGTAAGCAAAACCTGGCATCTGCGCCATATGTCTGTCCAACCGTAATTCACCTCTTTCATATTAAATGCACCCACACTTATTATATATATCATTTTGTTCAGGAGAAACAGGGCTTTATATATTAAACATAATTTATTATGAATAAAATGTAAAAAATTTTTAAAAATAAGGATTTTTTTTATTCCTTTAGTACTGCATGGCATTTTAACTGTGAATGTCATAATATTGTTAGCTATTACTGCAGTAAAATGCACATATTTGTGTTCAGTGAAGTCTCACGAGTAAAATAGTACCCCCCAAGTACAGGTTTTATGGTGTTTTGGAAAGTTACATGGTGAAATTTGGCACATTACATTTTTTAGTTTATACACATTGAAATTTGCCAGACTGGTTATGATGCCTTTGAGACCGTATGGTCTTACGGTTTTGAAACACTAATATTTATGTTCAGCGAAGTCTACCGAGTAAAACAGTACCCCCCTATGTACATGTTTTATGGAGTCTTGGAAAGGGTAAAATGTAAGGCTTGCGAACCATATTCTCTGGACTTTCTGCCTGCGTTGTCAGGCAAGTCCCTCAAATTGTAATTAAAGAAATGACTTAATCAAGTAAAAATATTATATAAATATTTATGGAGAATTTAAATATGTGTATATATATATATATATATATATATATATACATATATTTATATTATTTTTATTTATATATAGATATATATATTTTTTTATATATATATATATATATACATAAATGTATTTATAACGTCATTCTAAATGTATTTTGATTTAAATATATATGTATTTTAATATCAAAATACAGTTCGAGCGAAAGTATACAGGTATATATCACTAGCAGATGCGCACACACACACACACACAGAAGCTCACTCACTCACTAGCAGATGCACACACACAAAGACATCCACATACACAAAGGCAGACATCCACACACACAGAGGCAGGCACCCACACACACACACAGAGGCAGACATCCACACACACAGAGAAAAGCAGACAGCCACACACACACACACAGGCAGATAGCCACACACTCACACAGGCAGATAGTCATACACACACAGGCAGATAGCCACACACTCACACAGGCAGATAGTCATACACACACAGGCAGATAGCCACACACTCACACAGGCAGATAGTCATACACACACAGGCAGATAGCCACACACACACACACACACACACACACAGGCAGATAGTCATACATACACACAGAGGCAGACAGTCACACACACACACAAACACACAGACAGTGTCACACACACACAGGCAGACAGTCACACACACACACACACACACAGACAGTGTCACACACACACACAGGCAGACAGTCATACATACACACAGAGGCAGACAGTCACACAAAGACAGTGTCACACATACACAGACAGTGTCACACACACACACACACATGCAGACTGTCATACATACACACAGAGGCAGACAGTCACACACACACACACAGACAGTGTCACACATACACAAACAGAGTCACACACACACACACAGGCAGACAGTCATACATACACACAGAGGCAGACAGTCACATACACACAGTGTCACACACACAGGCAGACAGACAGTCATACATACACACAGAGGCGGACAGTCACACACAGACAGTGTCACACACACAGATAGACAGTCATACATACACACAGAGGCAGACAGTCACACACACACACAGTGTCACACACACACACAAGCAGACAGTCATACATACACACAGAGGCAGACAGTCACACACACACGACAGTCACACACACACAGTGTCACACGCACTGTCACGATTCTGGGAACCAAAACACGCTAACACACACACAGAAAAGGTGCAGTACCGGACCTTAGAGTGGCCGGGCTAAGCACACAAAGAATAGTCAGGAGACAAGCCGAGTAAGGGGAACCAGAAGACAGAATAACGAGAGACAAGCCGAGGTCAAAGGGTAGGAGAAAGTCACAAGGTCGGATAAACAAGCCAGAGAGTACGTAAACCAGAGAGAACCACAAGTAGAACAGCAATAGTAGAAAGCAAAGACCACAACAGGGCAGAGAGAGACAGGAAAGGTAAGTATTTAAACCCATTGCTTAACTCTGATTGGATGATTTCCAATCAGAGTTAACAATCACACGTGGGAGATATCTATACCTCCCACTGTGATTGAGGCACTGTGCATTTAATGCCAGGTCAGGTGGCTCACCCCGGCGTTTACAAAACTGGGCGGTCTCCCAGCGTGCAGTGTCATGCATGCTGCCGCTGGGGGACGAAGAGGAAGACGCGGGAGGCATCCGAGGCTGGGAGGATGGCGCTCGCCGAGCGCACGAGGAGAAGGGGTCCGCGGACAGCTGGAGGGTGAGTGCCGCGAGCGGACTGCAGCCTCCCCTCACAGCCGCCCGCGGGATCCTGACACACACAGGCAGACAGTCATACATACACACAGAGGCAGACAGTCACACACACACAGACAGTGTCACACACACAGGTAGACAGACAGTCATACATACACACAGAGGCAGACAGTCTCACACACACACAGTGTCACACACACAGGCAGACAGACAGTCATACATACACACAGAGGCAGACAGTCACACACACACACACAGACAGTGTCACACACACAGGTAGACAGACAGTCATACATACACACAGAGGCAGACAGTCACACACACACAGTGTCACGCACACAGGCAGACAGCCAGTCATACATACACACAGAGGCAGACAGTCACACACACACAGACAGTCACACACTCACAGGCAGTCACACACAGACACACTGACCTGCTTCTTACCTTCACATCCCTTGGAGCTCCTGGAGGCTTGTTGTTGGAGAAGCAGGGACTCCTTTCTGCTTCCCATGATGCATTAACCAGCCCCCCCGCCGCACACTAAGCCCTGCCCCTGCCGCATGCTAAGCCCCCATCACAGTTTTTTTATTTTTTTTATGATCCCGGCCGGCCATGTGTGAGCTGTGGCGGCCGCCTGGCTCCCCCTGCTCCCATGGGGTCTTGTGCGGCCGCAGAGCTCGCACACAGCCGGTCGGGATCACAAGGGCCTGTTCAGTCCTGAATGGGGCTGTCAGCCCAGCCCCAGGTGCCGCGGCCCACCGGGAAATTCCCCGGTATCCCGGTGGGCCAGTCTTGCCCTGGGAACAGTATTGTGTTAAACAGTATTGACTTGCAATTTACGAGTCACCAAAGATATGTTACATCTTCACTTATGTGACTTAGTTTGTGAATTTTTATACATGAACTTGTTTTCCTTTATACTTTCTCAGGCACAGTTATTGAACGTAAATGGATCTATAACTATGTAAGGACCTGCTTTTCTTATGAATAGTCCTACATGGCCGGACATACCTATCTGATTTGGAGACCTGCATGTTCTACTGTGTTAAACTTCAAAAATGTCATAAAAAATAAAATATAAATGATATTCACACAAAAAAGGCTAAAAATTTTAGTTCTGAAGCACATTTATCGAAAAGTTTTCTCAAGAATTTAATTTGAAGAAGGGAGTTAGTAGCTCCCTCCATAAAATTTGATATACAAATAACGAACAAATTGCATGGGGGAATTTTCATTCAACAAGCAATTCATTCTTTGTGTGCCCCGTTAGAATGGAAATTTGGCCATTCATGTTTTGGACAAATGGATGAATTGCCCACAATGTGAACACATATGTATTTGGCTGAATTCACATGCACAAGTCTATTTTGTTCATTAATAAGTAATTGCTACGTTTGACCCATTACTATTTAAAACTACTTGTTATATGTTTAATGACTTATCTTCCATCCCACCAACAACAGTATTACAAACATAATTAACCATCTGTCTGTCTATCTACATTCTACCTACATTTGCTTATTTAAAGAGTAAATCTAAATTATCATGGAATCTTAAAAATAATTTCTGCCAACCTTATACACCAAAGAGCATGCATAGCAAAAGAGCATAAAGGTACAACAGCGTGACATGCTATTTTCATCAGAAAGCACAAAGCATGCATATTCCCTGAGGCTCCCAACTGCCAACATTCTCAGAAATTATCAATCCCAGTGTCAGCACCTGAAGGCAGCAACTCCATAGTTAGCTGATCACTGGTATAGTTATAAGTAAAGGACTACATTTTAACATTTTGGCTTAAATAAATATATAAAAATATATATTATGCCATATATTTCACCCACCGAAAAATATAATTTAACTATTTTTATATGTGATATCCTGGTATGATTGTGGCTACCAGTTAAATATATGATTATGTATTGTAAAATATATTTTGATAGATTTAGCTCTACATTTTCACATACATTGTATAAGTACACTAATGAGGTTGTTTCACTAAAAATCTAATTGTAGTGAGATAAAATCCAAACTGCAATACTTTGGCATAAAAAGACAAGCTGTGATAATAGCGGAGTTGATTTTTTCTATATCTTCTAGTTTTGTCAATGTTTTTCAAATACGTTTTTCATATATTATAAACTGTTTTTACAGGACAGAATAGGTTTTCTTCAAAAACTTGTTTCTATACATAACACATCATTTATGTAAGCAATCAAACTGCATGCTAAAGGTTTGGGGTCCACAAGGCATCTATGACTCCTCTTACGGAGAGATTCCATCAGCTTTCCCGAGCTAAACCCTGCTGTGAAAGCATTATCTGATCTAAGTTCTTTCTACATGCAGATGTTGAAGTTTCCTCATAAAGATGCATTGATCTAATTCATCTCTATGAGGAGATGCTGATTGGCCAGGCTGATTGGCCAAACACATATATATATGCATGGGCGTCCACAGGGGGGGGGGATAAGGTGGGGCACTTGCCCCTCCTGGATTTTTCCAAGGGAAGTGAGGCATGGGGCCAGCCTATAGATTAGGGAAGTGAGGCATGGGGGGCAGCCTATAGATTAGGGAAGTGAGGCATGGGGGGCAGCCTATAGATTAGGGAAGTGAGGCATGGGGTAGCCTATAGATTAAGGAAGTGAGGCATAGGGGGCAGCCTATAGATTAGGGAAGTGAGGCATGTGGGGGGGGGGGGGCTATAGATTAGGGAAGTGAGGCATGGGGCAGCCTATAGATTAGGGAAGTGAGGCATGTGGGGGGCAGCCTATAGATTATGCAATTGAGGCATGGGGGGCAGCCTATAGATTAGGGAAGTGAGGCGTGGGTGGGACAGCCTATAAATTAGGGAAGCGAGGCATGGGGGGCAGCCTATAGATTAGGGAAGTGAGGCATGGGGGGGCAGCCTATAGATCAAGTAAATGAGGGATGGGGGAGACAGCCTACATGAAGAGTCAGCAAGGAGCAGAAAGGAGAAGGAACAGAAATGAGCAGGAAGGGACATCAAGGAGCAGAAAGGGGCTACAAGGAGCTGGAAGGGACAGCAACGAGCACACAAGGTAAAGTAGGAGAAGGAGCACAAAGGAAAAGAAATGGGCAGTAAGGGTCTGCAAGGAGCTGGAATATAAAGCAGCACAAAGGTAAAGTAGAGGGAGCAGAAAGGGTCAGCAATGAGCTGGAAGGGGCAGAAGGAGCACAAACGTAAAGTAGGAGAAGGAGCAGAAATGAGCAGGAAGGGTCTGCAAGGATCAGGAAGGGTCTGCAAAGAGCAGAAAAGGACAGAAGGAGCACAAAGGTAAAGGAGCAGAAAGAATCAGAAGGAGCACAAAGGTAAAGTAGGAGAAGGAGCAGAAAGGAACAGCAAGGGGCATAAAGGGATCAGAATGAGAAAGGAGCAGAAGGGCGCAAAATAAGCAGAAAGTAGCAGAAAGGTAAAGGAGCAGAAGGAGCCAAGGATAAAAGACAGTGTCAGAAGAAAAAGAAGACTGTCAAATGAAGGAGAAGAAAAGGAGATTGGAGCAGGGAGGACAAATGAAGTGAACCCTCCACTTTATTCTGGACACCACATCATAAGGCTTCGGTACCTGGGCCTGGCAGGGAAACTCTGGACATTCTCATCTCCCCAGGTAAAAAAAAATATCAGTGTTAATGTGTTCACTTTTATTTACTGAGTGTCAGGAAGCACAGAGTGCTGCTAGGTAGGGGTGTTGCTGATTGGCTAGAGAGATCAGCTGGCACTCAAGCCAATCAGTAGCTCCCCATTCCACATTTTTATGAACCGGGAACTAGTAATTGGCTTAGAGCATCAACTGTCCACTCTAGCCAATCAGCGGCACCCATACCTGACATCTGCACTTCCTGACACTCTGTTTCAGAAGCCGAATACCACTGAGCGACCTGGAGCTGGAGGAAGTCTTTGGGGTTAAACCATTTAAGAGTGGTTTAACCCCTTAAAGGAAAGAGAGCACCCAGGGGCTTCCTGGCATCATAGCGTTTTCATTTAGATGAAGTTGTTATGGTGACCAGAATGTTCCTTTAATTTGCTTAAAGGAACATTATAGTATCAGGAATACAAACATGTATTCCTGACACCATAGTTGTGAAAACGCTATTCACCCTGGCTTTATGTGATAATGACTATAGCCCTTCCCTTTCATGACACTGTCAAAAAGGTACCAAGCATGGATGTCATTACAATTATGACCCCCCCCCCCCCCCCCCGGAAAAATTCCTGTGGACGCCCATGTATATATGTGTGTGTGTATATATATATATATAGAAATATATATATATGTGTGTGTGTATATATATATATATATATATATATATATATATATATACGATACCAGTAGAGAGCACTCAGGAGTCTTTCAAGGTTAATTTCATCTGTTGCTTTATTGAGCAAATACAAATTCACACAACGTTCCAGTCGACGTTTCAGTCTGTAAAATACTTTTTTCAAGACCAACTGAAACGTCCTCTGGAACGTTGTGTGAATTTGTAATTGCTCAATAAAGCAACAGATGAAATTTACCTTAAAGGACTCCTGAGTGCTCTCTACTGGTATCGTATACAATCTGGTTGGAGACAACACCGGAGCATTAAAAGACCGGGAGCATTGAGTGCTGGGACCTGGGACGTATATATATATATAAACTGGAGAATGCTCTATCCAAAGACAATGTAATACTTAAGAATTAAGAATTAAAGTTTGTTGGGACTCAGTTGCAGATTTAGAAATACATATATTCTGTCACTTTAAGAATATTTAAAGTAAGTGTTTTATTGCTTAGGTCTTGAGATAACAGAATAACCTTCAATAGCAATTCAATCTTTAGGGATTACGCTATAGAAAGTATGCAAATCCTTTTGAATATTTAAACAATTTCCAATAGAATTATATGCAGAGTATAAACTAGAAGTATATACGCAGGAGCTGTGCAATTTAAATACAGGAATATATTGAAGCACAGTGAACTGACTTTTGTATTGACTGAATTCACCTTTTGGGAGGATTAAACAGAATGACATGAACAAAACAGCAATTCCCAGTATAACAGAAGAACTTAGCTTGCTTGAGAAGATTGGTGATTAGAGAGAGTCCTTTCGGTGTTCAAGAAGTCTGTAGTTCAGCAATATCAGTTTGAAGTAAAGAGATGAGAGTAGCCAAACTATGTTCCGTGTCCAGGGAGTAAATAGTTCAGCAATGTCGGGTTTGCAGGTTCAGAGGTACGGAACACAGCTTGGTAACACATGGAGCTCAGACGGCACTTGAGATTACCGGCAGCTTCCTTTTAACACAGGTGTGGGTGACATCAGAAGCATAGTCGGGGCCTGATCGGTGAACCAGGAAGTGCTGCACAGTGTATCTGTTATGTATTGAAGTTTATGCAGTCCACCTTCAGGTAGATGGCAGCATAGTGAAGTTATGCACTTGTTCTGTTGTGTTTAGTCTCTTTTGTGTTATGGCATTATGTGTGTGTACTGAAGTAAAGAGAAGTTCTATTTTACTACAATGTCTGAGAGCCATTTGTGAATATATAACATGCTAATACACTAAACTGACGACGAGGATGGGATCTCAGTAAATGGACACTGCAGAATATATATAAAGGAAATGAAATCAGCCTGAGTGAGGAAGTAAAACTTTTTTGGGAATTCTTTTATCTACAAATATTTCCAGCATGGCTTCTCTGGGACACATGGAGGAATTTGATCTGGCTAATCCAGCCTCATGGGACTCATATGCTGACAGGTTAGTGTTTTTCCTGGAAGCTAATAAGGTGGTGGATGCTATTTAGAAGAGAGCTGTGTTACTGAGTGTTATTGGATCCAAGACTTTTTATATTGTCCGCTCCCTGATATCTCCTGCTAAACCACAAGACTACTCATTTGAAGAAATACTGGCACTGTTAAAACATCATTTAGCACCCATCCCATCTGAAACAGTGAGGCGTTTCCATTTCAATAGAAGAAATCAGAAACCAGGTGAAAGCATTGCAGCATACATTGCAGAACTGCGCAGGCTGTCTGAAAATTGCAATTTTGGTACCAGCTTAGAATCCTTGTTAAGGGACAGGCTTGTGTGTGGGGTGCAAGATGAAGCACTGCAGAGGAGATTGCTTGCAAGACAGAATTTAACTTTTATTATTGCACAAGAGGAAGCGCTCGCAAATGAGGCTGCATATGTCCATTCAAAAGAGATACAATCCTCCTCCAGCAAAGATAACTCACCTGAAATAAATCTAGTGAAGAAGACTGATGTTAAATCAAAACACCGTTTTACCACACACTGATGTCACAGCTCCATTTAAAGGAACTTGTTATAGTTGCGGTGGAAAACACAGGCGTAATACATGTCGTTTTGAAATGCAGTTTGCCACACATGCTGATGGATTAAGCCGATTACCTTTGCCTTCTCCTGAATTCCTTGTTCCTCCTATGTCTGAGGTCCTCATGTTGGAATCCATTCCAAACCCTCTGTTACATGCAAGTGACATTGCTTGTATGTCTGCCAAGGATCCTTTGCTGTCCCGTGTGCTCAACTGGGTTTGGAGGGGGTGGCCAAAATCCAAAGTGGAAGACAAGTTCAAACCATTTGTAGTGCGTCAACATGAACTATCTGCCTATAATGGGTTGCCAGATACAATTGTGTCTGATAATGGAACACAATTTACCTCATCAGAATTCAAAATGTTCATGGCAAGTAATCTTATTTGACATGTTACTATTGCACCATTTCACCCATCATCAAATGGTCAAGCTGAGCGTATGGTTCAGACTACCAAAGACTCATTAAAGAGAATTATTGAAGGAGATTGGAATCGTAGACTTGCAAATTTCCTTCTGCAACAACATGTGACACCTTGCTCAAGCACCGGTAGTAGTCCAGCAGAGCTCCTTATGAACCGGCGTCTTAAAACTTGTTTGGATCGTTTACATCCTGATTTGACAACTGAGTTACAAGAGAAGCAAGAATTGAAATTCAATAAGAACTATAATGCTTCTACTGTCAGAGTATTTGCACCTGACAGTGATGTCTATGTCAGGAACTATGTTTCTGGGCCTAAATGGATACCTGCAAAAGTACTTATGGCCACAGGACCTTTGTCATACAAAGTACAAATTCCTGATGGTAGAATATTACGAAGGCATGTCGATCAGATTTGGGATTCGGGCATGTCGATCAGATTCGGATTGTGCCTGCTGCCGGTCCCAGCCATACTGGGTTTTCTGTGATACCAGATGATGTGGAACCACTGGATGATACAGGCCTCAGTTCTCCAGGAGTTGCTATTGAAGAACCAGTTCTGTGTGGTCCATCTGACAGAGCACAGGAAGAAGGGATGGATGGGCACAACTGAAGGTCCAGGTGAAGCAGTTCCAAACATGGTTTTAGGGCGCCCAAGACGAAATATTAAACCAAAGTTATCTCAAAGACTTTGAGGTCTAGGGGGGAGGAGTGTTATGTATTGAGGTTTATGCAGTCCACCTTCCAGTAGATGGCAGCATAGTGAAGTTATGCACTTGTTCTGTTGTGTTTAGTCTCTTTTGTGTTATGGCATTATGTGTGTGTACTGAAGTAAAGAGAAGTTCTATTTTACTACAATGTCTGAGAGCCATTTGTGAATATATAACATGCTAATACACTAAAGTATCCATCAGTAATCATGACAGACAGAGCACCCTAGCAGGTAGATAAGAAATTACAGACAATCATACTCTCTAAATTGTTTCTAAAAGTAGTGTAATTAGGTGAAGGTATAGAGGAGATTGACAGAAATGGCTACAATGTACTATACAGACTTTATTAACATACTTACGAGATAAATCTCAATGTATCTTTCCTGGTAAAATATTTTATAAATAAATAAATTAAATAAATAAGTGCGGTCAAACGGCACTTGGTACAATTTGGAAGAAATTGACTAAGCACTTGAGATTACCTGCAGCTTCCTTTTAACACAGGTGTGGGTGACATCAGAAGCATAGTGGGGGCCTGATCGGTGAACCAGGAAGTGCTGCACAGTGTATCTACCAGTAGAGATGTCCCGAACAGTTCGCCGGGAACTGTTCGCCGGCGAACATAGCTTGTTCGCGGTCGCCGCGGCGGGCGAACATATACGATGTTCGGTCCGCATCCTATTCGTCATGGAGGTGGGAGGGTCTGGGAGGGAGGGTCTGCTGCTGATTGGCTGGAATGTGTCTGCTGACTGTGAGGTACAGGGTCAAAGTTTACTCAATGATGACGAATAGGGGGCGGACCGAACATCGCATATGTTCGCCCGCCGCGGCGACCGCGAACAAGCTATGTTCGCCAGAGAACAGTTCCCGGTGAACTGTTCGGGACATCTCTATCTATCAGTAATCATGACAGACAGACCATAGTGTATCTGCCGATCAGTTATTATGACAGTAGCCTCCCCTCAAGGAGCACACTTTGTGTGCTAAACATGTGGTTTATCAGGGTGTTTTTTATGGAATGAATTAATTAAACAGTCGGCATGTATTTTTTTCTACATCTTCCCATGTATCATCTTCAGAGTCATAACCTTTCCAACTGATTAGGTATTGGAGTTTACCATAATGAAATCAAGAATCCAAGATTTTATTAAAGACACGGAGGCTCCTATTATGCTTCTCTTTCTTTAATTCTCCCTCAGCAGCGAAGAGAGATATATGCAAAAGAGATAAAAAAGAACAAATAACATTAGCATATTGACAGTGCTATCATGGGTATCCACCCCCTTAGTATATAAGGTGTAGCACTTCCTGCTTCTCCCTCTTTCTTCGCTGCTCCCTCAGATAAGTACACTCTAATTTTTTTATGGTGTGCTCTGGTGGGATTAGTTTGTTGTATATTGTGCTATTTACTCTGCTGTTGGGATATTCCCTTCTGCTATCCCTTATCCCACCTTATTTGCTTATTTACCTACTTATTTATCTACTTAATTATTGACTTATTTATTTACCTCTGTATTACTGTGTTCCCCCTTTTCACTGTGTGACCGGGCTACCCTCAACTCATCCTCTGGGTTTTTTGCTGGTGTTCCATTCCCTCACCCCCTCCCCCTCCGGGTGGGGCTTTCCCCCCGGTCACACTCTACCGGGTTTCGCCGGCGGGGCTCGTCTAACACCCCGCGGCGCTTCCCGGCACTATTTTTCTCTACTGCCGGCCGGAACTACTTTTGTCCGCACGGCGGTTTCATTTTTCTTTTAGCTCCCGCCGCTCGCGAGCGGCTCGCATGCGCAGTTTGCTCGCGGCGGCCATCTTTTTGGTTTCTGGTCGCCGATTAAGGCGGCGGCCATTTTATGAAGCATGTATCGCGGTTTTGGTTCCTCACACGCTGGCTATCGTTACTCTCTCCTCCAGACGGGTACAGTCTTTTCCTACCCTTTCTACCTTGGAGTTACCATCCATTTCACTGTCCTTTCCAATCCTGTATCTGGGTTAATCAATCCTGATACTGCCTGTCACTTAGATTTCATTTATTATTTTTTCTCACTTGCACTCACTAGCTATCATGCAATCTGGTGATAAATTCCCTGGCAAAATTAGCCCAACTATGCCCAATACTAATACTGACCCCCAGGTTGACCCTGGACTTATGGGCTCAGAAGAATTCCAATGCCTTCTGGACACCACCATGTCCAACTCTATCTCTAAGGCCATATCATCGGCCATGGGCGCTATGTCCTCTACCATCACGGACTCCATTGCACTCGCACTCAGGCAAGTACAGCCTCACACTACCCCGGCCTTGACCCAGTCCCCCCCTGAAGGGACATTACCGGGGCGCAAATCATTAGGCAAACGCAAGCACTCACAGGACCCCCCCCACGCAGGTTGAACCTGCTTTGATTGACATGCCTCAGGCTGTCCAAGATGGCGCGCAACAACCGCGCAGTAGAGCTTCTGGGAGAGCTACGGCTACCAGAGACTGGAAACGGGCAAGAGCCCAAGATTTAATGTCTGACTCAGACGAGGAGGGGGATGAGGGGTCTGATGTCCCGTACTCAGATCCGTACGAGGACGAGCTCTCAGAGGGCGAAAGCCTCCAGGGAAAACAATTCCCCTTAGCACCAACACGTGCCTTGGCACATTCAGGGGCACCCGGGGCAGATACTGAATGCGACCCTAAAGAGGTTCCGCTTTTCGATCCAGACAACCTGAGACACCCTCGCTCTGCTGAGTGGGAACCCTCCGAACATATCGCCCAATACTTGGCCCTCAGGGTACGTAAGTCCCTCTCTCAAGAGGGTCATAATAAATTGAGAGCAGAATGCCCCCGACCCATAATTCCTGATGCTGTGGCAAAAACCCCAGAAGTGGACCCCCAGATAGCCCAGTTTCTGGCCAAGACAGGCTGGAAACCTAAGAGGGGACTGGACTATTCCCTCCGTAACTGTCAGGACAAGTTCCTCGACACCCTGGGTCCCGTTACGAAACTTTATGAAATGCTGGAGGCAGCTCAGTCGGGTGAGGCACCTTTAGACTTTGAGGTGGCATTTGGCTGGCTCCCACGCTTGGTCTGCATGATCGGCAACGCCAATACTGCCATGTCTACGGAGCGCAGGAAGGCTATCCTGCTAAAAATTGAGCCAAAACTGGCTAGCATGGCCTCCTCTGAACCAGGGACCGCAGCTAAGGGCCTGTTATTTGGCGACTCCTTCGTCAAAGATCTGGGCTCCTATGTAAAAACCTTCACAGCCCTTGATAAAGCCCAATCATCTATTAAAAGGGTCTTCCACCAAAAGGTTTTCGGTGGGGCCGGGAGAGGTAGGAGCCGTCTACCCGGCTGCAACCCCCGAGGTTTCTCTAGACCGGGCAGAGGCTCCTTCAACACACAGAGGCAAAGCCAGGAACGTTCCTATACACCATTCTTCCCCTCTCGAGGGAAGAGCTTGGAATGCCCGCGGCGGCAGAGGAACGACCCCAGGAAAACGCCCTTATGGTGAGTACGATTTTTCCCCATTTTTACCATATAAATGTGGGGGGCAGATTGGCTTTGTTCTCACAGACTTGGGCCACAATCACATCCGACAGCTGGGTGTTACAGACTGTAGAGGGTTACCACCTAGAACTGACGGGTCTTCCCTTTCAGGATTCCCCTCCATGGGTACCACACATGCCACAGTCCCACCGCGACCTCATCTCCGCAGAGATAGAGGTCCTTCGCAACAAAAATGCCATAGAGGAGATTCTTCTAGATACCCCAGGTTTTGTAAGCAACCTGTTTTTGGTACCAAAGAAAGGCGGGGGTGTCCGCCCGGTTATCAACCTAAGACCCCTCAATGCCTTTATCCAATATCATCATTTCAAAATGGAGGGCATACACTGCCTCCGAGACCTCCTTCTCCCAGGAGACTGGATGGTGAAACTCGATCTGCAAGATGCATATCTCACAATCCCGATAACTCCAACTCACAGGAATCTACTACAATTCCAATGGGGCACAAGGAAGTGGCGCTTCCGCTGCCTTCCCTTTGGTCTATCCTCCACCCCCTGGTGCTTTACGAAAGTATTGAAACCAGTGGTTACATTCCTCAGATTACACGGAATTCGTCTCATTATCTACCTAGACGATATCCTCATACTGTCAGGGACGAGATCCCTTCTGCTCTCGCACCTGTCATGGACTCTTCACCTCCTACAGAACCTAGGCTTCCTAGTGAAGTGGGAGAAATCGGTGCTACAACCCTCTCAACAGATGGAATTCCTGGGATTCCGAGTCGATTCCGTACAACAAATTCTGTGCCTCCCTTCGGACAAGATGTCCAGCATCAAGAAGGAGATCAGGAAGATAATGAGCCGTCCAAATATTTCCCTGAGACAACTGGCGCGAGTGATCGGCTTACTAGCGGCCTCCATACAGGCGATCTTCCCGGGACCACTCCATTATCGGGCGTTACAACGCCTGAAAGCATCCTGCCTAAGGAACGGGCAGTCGTACGAGTCCAACGTCACTCTGGACGAAGAATCCAAGGAAGAGCTGGACTGGTGGTTAACCCACATGGAAGCATGGAACGGACGGGCGATTTTCGGTTCCACTCCGGATATAATAATAGAGTCGGATGCGAGCTTACATGGCTGGGGCGCGCGCTGCGGCTCCATTTCCACAGGAGGCAGATGGTCAGTAAACGAATCGTTCCTACACATAAACTCACTGGAACTACTGGCAGCCTCATTTGCCATCCGCAGCCTAACTCCCAGGGGTGTCTCTTGCTCAATCCTCCTCAAGTTGGACAATATCTCGGCGGTCAGATACATAAATCATCTAGGAGGTACCAAATCTCGCATCCTGGCGGTTTTGGCTCGAGACTTCTGGCATTACTGCTTGCAAAACAATGTGTTGGTGACCGCGGAACACATACCAGGACTAGACAATTACGCCGCGGACTGGAACTCCAGATACCTGAGGGATCTAGGGGATTGGAGACTCCAACCGAAGGTCTTCTCCAAGATCGCGCGACTATGGGGTCCATTGAGTGTGGATCTCTTTGCGTCCAGACTGAACACGCAACTTCCTCAATTTTTCAGCTGGCGACCGGACCCGGAAGCCTTGGCAACAGATGCTTTTCTTCAAGACTGGACCGGGGGACGAGCATACGCCTTTCCCCCGTTCAACCTGATCGCTCGGACTCTGGCGTACATTCGACGGTTCAAAGCAACATTGGTCTTGATAACACCATGCTGGAGATCTCAACCCTGGTTCCCTCACCTTCTGGAAATGGCAATCGACTTCCCACAACTACTGCCGGATCACACGTCCCTGTTAACCAATCCGGATGGGGAGAACCACGACCTGATAGAACGGGGAATCCTCCGTCTCATGGCATGGCTCCTTTCAGGGGACCCTGGGAAATCACGGAAGTTTCGAGAACAACTACCCAACTCTTGGCGAACGCATGGGCACCAGGAACACGGCGCACATATGCTGCGGCATGGAGAGCTTGGTCCGATTGGTGCCTGGAAAAATCAGTGGATCCCATATCAGCTCCTGTGAAGATGGTACTAGACTTCCTCACTCAATTATTCGAATCGGGCAAGGCGTTCCGTTCAGTCAGCATCTACAGATCGGCTATCTCGGCAGGTCACGATAATGTGGACGGAAGTCCTATCGGACAGAACCCCCTGATCTGTCGCCTACTCAAAGGCATACGTTTCGCACGCCCTCCAAAAATCCAGATACGGGTCCTTTTGGGATGTCAACATTGTGTTCAAGTTCTTAGAAGAGTGGCCCGACAACACGGCACTCTCACTTAAACATTTGTCTGCTAAATTGCTCATGATTTTATGCTTACTATCCTGTAAACGAGTATCAGATGTACGAGCCTTAGACTGGCAAGCCCGCACATTCACTCCGGAGGGAGTGTCATTTGATATTTCACGAAGAACTAAATCAGCGACTAAGCAAGTTTTCTATCCACACCTCCCGAACCAACCGAAGCTGTGCCCAGTACTGTGCTTGAAAGAATACGAATCCCGTACTTCTTCCCTCCGACCATCAAACGAAGGCCCATTGTTTATTTCACAAAAGAAACCACACCTACGCTTGCCCGTTGGGCCAAGTGGTTATTAGCTTCAGCCGGGATAGACATAACAGTTTTTTCAGCCCACTCGGTGAGAGGCGCTATGGCTTCTAAAGCATCGACGATAGGATGTCGATTAGAAAATATCCTGAAGGCCGCAGATTGGTCTACGGAATCCACATTCCGGAATTTCTACTTTAAACCAATCCAACATTTTTCGGAAAGAGTTATTGCTCAGCTTTGAAAGTGCATAATAGGAGCCTCCGTGTCTTTAATAAAATTCCTAGATTTTACTATTAACATGACGTAAAGTCATGATTTTATTAAAGACACGGAGCCCTTAAGACGATCAAATAACTCGGTAATCAGTGGGATAGGATAGGCATTTCTGACAGTTATTTTATTCAAGCCTCGGTAATCGATACAAGGTCTCAGCGTGCCATCCTTCTTCTTAATGAAAAAGAACCCCGCCCCGGCCGGAGAAGAAGACCTCCTGATGAATCCCTTTTCTAAATTCTCCTGAATATACTCTTCTAGAACCGAGTTTTCCTGAACAGACAAAGGATATACATGGCCCCTCGGAGGCATAGTCCCGGGTAGAAGCTTAATTTTACAGTCAAATGACCTGTGTGGCGGCAAAGAATCGGCATTCTTCTTGTCAAACACTGCCCTTAAGTCTAGGTAAAGGTCTGGTATTTGTCTTTCTGTGGACTGCGTAGGATTCTCCTGTATGTTAATATTAGCTAATGGAGAAACCTTGCACAAACACCGATCCTGGCAGCCCTGGCCCCACGAGAGTATCTCCCCTAACTCCCAATCGATAATAGGGTTATGTTCTTTCAACCATGGATACCCCAGAACTATGGGAACGGAAGGAGACGAAATGAGCAGAAGAGATAACTTCTTCACGTGTAGGATACCAACATTTAAATCAATGGGTATGGTCTCACGAAAGATAACAGGGTCTAGTAGTGGTCTACCATCTATGGCCTCAACGGCCAAGGGTGTCTCCCTTAGCTGGGATGGGAAATTGTTTTTACTAGCAAAGGCTTGGTCGATAAAATTCTCAGCAGCACCGGAATCTATCAAAGCCATAGCCCTTACTACTTCCCTCTCGCAAGTTAAGGAAACTGGTAGCAGAAGCCTGTGATCTTTATAATTAGGAGTTGAGGACAATATAGAAACACCCAAGGCCTGTCCTCTAGAGAGACTTAGGTGCGAGCGTTTCCCGGGCGGTTAGAACAGTTCGAGAGTAAATGACCCTTAGCTCCACAATACATACACAAACCCTCTCTTCTCCTGTACTGTCTTTCCTCCTCAGAGAGGCGGGTATACCCTATCTGCATAGGTTCAGGAAGCAAAGATACCGTGGAGTCAGGACTTGGAAAAGCGGGGGCTAACCTAAAAGAAGGTCTCCGGTTCCTCTCTCGAGTGTTCTGTCTCTCTCTTAAACGTTCATCTATACGAGAGATGAACGAAATTAAATCCTCTAAATTCTCGGGGAGTTCTCTGGTAGCAACCTCATCAAGGATTACTTCAGATAAGCCATTCAAAAATACATCCATATACGCCTGCTCATTCCACTTGACCTCTGACGCCAGAGACCTGAACTCTAGTGCATAATCCACCAGTGTTCGGTTCTCCTGTTTCAGACGCAACAGTAATCTGGCTGCATTAACCTTTCTACCTGGAGGGTCAAATGTTCTTCTAAAAGCAGCTACAAAGGCGTTATAGTTATAAACTAATGGGTTATCGTTCTCCCATAATGGGTTGGCCCATCTCAGAGCTTTCTCAATAAGTAGGGTGATAATAAATCCTACCTTTGCCCTATCTGTAGGATAAGAGCGAGGTTGCAATTCAAAGTGGATACTAATTTGGTTTAAGAAACCACGACACTTCTCAGGAGCCCCACCATAGCGTACTGGGGGGGTAATGCGAGAAGAAGCACCCACTGTGGCTACCTCTAGACCTGAACCGACAGGAGAAACAGGGGTATTACGTATCTCCTCTGGTGGGTTATTGGCACGAGATAATAGAGCCTGTAGCGGAAGCGCCATCTGATCCATTCTGTGATCCATGGCTTCAAACCTAGGATCAGGAGAAGCCAGCTGACTGTTTGTACTTGCAGGATCCATTGGCCCTGTCGTAATGTCAGGATCGGGACAGGGATCCAACACGCAGAGTACAAACAGTAGCCAGATACGTATACCGGACCTTAGAATGGCCGGACTAACGTAAGTAGTACAGTATAGAATGGTCAAAGACAAGCCGAGGTCGAGGGTAACAGAAGACAGGTAAGCGAGAGACAAGCCGAATCAAGGGTAACAGAGATAAGCAGAGTAAGGTAAACAAGCCGGGTCAAAACCAAAAGGGATAATAGAATACACAAGCACTGAGTGACTAGAACAAGCTAGAACCACGACAGGGCAATGAGCTAATGAAAGAAGCTCTGTTAAATACCCTGTTCAGAGCAGTAACCACGCCTCCGAGGCGTCCTGATTGGTCCTGCAGCAATTGAGTGACAGGTCGTTCCGGAGGAGTGTCCTGATGACAACTTCCTGCCTAGATGCTGTAAAAGGCAGTCACTCCCTCGCGGCCGGCCTTGCATGACCGGATAGACCGTGGAGAAGGGAGCCATCAGGCCGTCTGGATGGAGGAACAGCTAAGTCTCTACCTCTTTCAGAGGTAGAGACCACAGGTACCCTGACAGCTATAGAGACACCAGATATGATTGGCAATGTGCACTGGAACAGTTCTGCAGAGCACACACTGTAGGCCTGAGTCACCCGCTTGAAGACAAGTAACTGCTATTCAATCTATAACAGTGAAAAACAAATTTTGGTTTTAAAAGCACGCTATAGAGACACCAAATATGATTGGCAACTGTCAAAGCACGCTGGAACAGGTCTACAGAGCACACGCTGAAGTAGGCCTGACACCCAGATGCTTGCAGACAACTAACTGATCTTCTATTACAGTGGAAAAAAATGATTTCTTTAAAATCTAAAGCTTAAGCTATTGTTAAAACAGATATGAGTGGTGGCACTGGGCAAGTGGGCACAGTATCCAATGTGAACCTCACACAGAAGCTGGCAGGCAGGCAACTGCTCTTCTATTACAGTGAAAAAAAATATTTTAAATGTAAAGCTTAACCAATTGTTAAAACAGATATGAGTGGTGGCACTGGGCAAGTAGGCACAGTATCCAATGTGAACCTCACACAGAAGCTGGCAGGCAGGCAACTGCTCTTCTATTACAGTGGAAACAAAATTTTGGTTGTAAAAGCACGCTATAGAGACACAAGATATGAGTGGCAACTGTCAAAGCACGCTGGCACAGGTCTGCAGAGCACACGCTGAAGTAGGCCTGACACCCAGACGCTTGCAGACAACTAACTGCTCTTCTATTACAGTGAAAAAAAAATATTTATTTTAAATGTAAAGCTTAACCAATTGTTAAAACAGATATGAGTGGTGGCACTGGGCAAGTAGGCACAATATCCAATGTGAACCTCACACAGAAGCTGGCAGGCAGGCAACTGCTCTTCTATTACACTGGAAACCTTTTTTCTTTGTAAAAGCACGCTAAAGAGACACCAGATATGATTGGCAACTGTCAAAGCACGCTGGCACAGGTCTGCAGAGCACACGCTGAAGTAGGCCTGACACCCAGATGCTTGCAGACAACTAACTGATCTTCTATTACAGTGAAAAAAAATGATTTCTTTAAAATCTAAAGCTTAAGCTATTGTTAAAACAGATATGAGTGGTGGCACTGGGCAAGTGGGCACAGTATCCAATGTGAACCTCACACAGAAGCTGGCAGGCAGGCAACTGCTCTTCTATTACAGTGAAAAAAAATATTTTAAATGTAAAGCGTAACCAATTGTTAAAACAGATATGAGTGGTGGCACTGGGCAAGTAGGCACAGTATCCAATGTGAACCTCACACAGAAGCTGGCAGGCAGGCAACTGCTCTTCTATTACAGTGGAAACAACATTTTGGTTGTAAAAGCACGCTATAGAGACACCAGATATGAGTGGCAACTGTCAAAGCACGCTGGCACAGGTCTGCAGAGCACACGCTGAAGTAGGCCTGACAGAGCCGCTTGAAGGACACTGACTGTCTGCTATTAGCTTACACTGGAAACCTTTTTTCTTTGTAAAAGCACGCTAAAGAGACACCAGATATGATTGGCAACTGTCAAAGCACGCTGGCACAGGTCTGCAGAGCACACGCTGAAGTAAGCCTGACACCCAGATGCTTGCAGACAACTAACTGATCTTCTATTACAGTGAAAAAAAATGATTTCTTTAAAATCTAAAGCTTAAGCTATTGTTAAAACAGATATGAGTGGTGGCACTGACTGTGCAAATGGGCAAGGCATCCAACCTGACACAGAAGCTGGCAGGCAGGCAACTGCTCTTCTATTACAGTGAAAAAAAATTATTTATTTTAAATCTAAAGCTTAACCAATTGTTAAAACAGATATGAGTGGTGGCACTGGGCTAGTGGGCACAGTATCCAATGTGAACCTCACACAGAAGCTGGCAGGCAGGCAACTGCTCTTCTATTACAGTGAAAAAAATTATTTATTTAAAATCTAAAGCTTAACCAATTGTTAAAACAGATATGAGTGGTGGCACTGACTGTGCAAATGGGCAAGGCATCCAACCTGACACAGAAGCTGGCAGGCAGGCAACTGCTCTTCTATTACAGTGAAAAAAAATTATTTATTTTAAATCTAAAGCTTAACCAATTGTTAAAACAGATATGAGTGGTGGCACTGACTGTGCAAATGGGCAAGGCATCCAACCTGACACAGAAGCTGGCAGGCAGGCAACTGCTCTTCTATTACAGTGAAAAAAAATTATTTATTTTAAATCTAAAGCTTAACCAATTGTTAAAACAGATATGAGTGGTGGCACTGGGCAAGTGGGCACAGTATCCAATGTGAACCTCACACAGAAGCTTGCAGGCAGGCAACTGCTCTTCTATTACAGTGAAAACAAAATATTTATTTTAAATGTAAAGCTTAACCTATTGTTAAAACAGATATGAGTGGTGGCACTGGGCAAGTAGGCACAGTATCCAATGTGAACCTCACACAGAAGCTGGCAGGCAGGCACCTGCAATTACATTACACAGGAAAAAAAAAAAAAAAAGCAGCCTGATGTTATAGCCCTAAAAATGGCTTTTTGGGGTGCTGTCCTTACAGCAGAGATCAGATGAGTCCTTCAGGATTGTAGTGGACACTGAATACCCTAGCCTAGCTATCAATTTCCCTATCTAATCAGCAGCAGCTAAACTTTCCCTCCTCTCACTAAGCATGCAGCTTCAGAATGAATCGAAAATGGATGCTGGGAGGGAGGTTGGAGGGTGTGGAAGGGAGGGAGTGCTGCTGATTGGCTGGAATGTGTCTGCTGACCGAGAGGCACAGGGTCAAAGTTTGCCCAATGATGACGAATAGGGGGCGGATCGAACTGCGCATGTGTCCGCCCGCCGCGGCGAACGCGAACACGCTAATTTCGCCGGGAACTGTTCGCCGGCGGACAGTTCGGTACATCACTAATCAGAAGCATAGTCGGGGCCTGATCGGTGAACCAGGAAGTGCTGCACAGTGTATCTATCAGTAATCATGACAGACAGAGCACCCTGGCAGGTAGATAAGAAATTACATACAATCATTCTCTCTAAATTGTTTCTAAAAGTAGTGTAATTAGGTGAAGGTATAGAGGAGATTGACAGAAATAGCTACAATGTACTATACAGACTTTATTAAGTGTGATCAAATGTACAAGGCAACAATGGCTAAATAACGTTGTGTAGTGGTAGAGACCTATATTAAAATAAATAAGTAATACACGGGGGCTTAAGACTAAAAGTAGATGGATACCAGTTTCCTCAGATAATAAACAGATGAGGGGGGCAGTATATTTGAAGCATAGAACTCCCCTCAATTAAATTAGGAATCCCACTTACTAGTGAAAAACATATCTAAAGGGGTTTTGAAAAGGAACCATAAATCTCAAGGTACTGCAGTAGTAGGAAAAAACAGGGAGCCGAGGTCAAGGGAAACAGAGAGACGGAATAACGAGAGACAAAGCCAAATATCAGTAACCAGGAAATCCAAATAACAAGTGCAACGCTCAATGGTAAACCAAAGACCACAACAGGGCACTGAGGCAAGGGAGAGGTTAACTCCAATCAGTGTTAACCACAACACGTGGGAGAAATTTCTTCCCTCCCTTGTGGTCTCTGAGGTCACCAATGTGTGCCTGGTCACATGACCGGGTGCAGCACACATATAAGGAAGCTGCTCTGGTGCATGCAGCATCAGACACACTGCCAGTCTGGAGACAGGGACCAGATGACGCCGCTCGCTGTGATAATGTAAGAAAGGTCGCCGCAAGCAGTGCGGGGGCAGGGGACCTGACAGTAGATAAATAAGAAAAGGTTAGAGAATACCTCAGTTACTGAAGTGACAGCAACCTACTTCCATCTATAGGTAAACTGAGCTAAGAAAATCACACTACCACTAAACTACAAGACTAAATAGGTGCCATAATAAGAGTGCTCAAAAAAATAAACAATTAATAAATAAAAATTCCCAACGCGCGTTTCAGTGCATAGCTGCACCTTTGTCATCTTGATTCTTAGTTTGTCAAATCTTGATTCTATTTCTTTTTTCATTTTTTAAAAAAAAAAGCTGTTTTGAAGATATTCAGGATATTAGTTTGCAGAGGTTCTGTATTTACTTGTAAATGTATCTCTTCTACATATCTACCTTGTAAATGTATACTGTTATCTTCCAACATTGTAATTTATTTTTCTGTTTTTTGATCTACTGCTGAAAAAAAAAGTTGAAAGCCTTTTTTCTGCTTTTTATTCCTCTTTCTTTTTTTAGGATGCTTATTTTCTTAAGTTGTTTTTCTGGTCACCGTTTTTTTCCCTATTCCACCTCCCTTCACCTTTTCATTCTTAAAAAAAAACAAAAAAAAAAACTGTCTCAAACAAATTTCCTTTTTTATTTTATTTTTGTCAGACTTTGACTGTTTAGTTTAGATTTTTGTTTGCTTCTTTGTTTTCTGTTTCCTTCCCTATTCTTCTTTTTTTTCCTGGTACGTTAAGTAGTTTTGGGTCTTCCTTTCTTATTTCTCTTTATGTAGTAGTTTGTCTTGCTACTTGAATAATTAATGTAATCATATTTATTTACAATTTTTTTGGGAGGGTGATTTAAACTTTTAATCTTCTTTTTCTTATATTTCTTTGCTTTCACTTTTTACATTTAGCTGCTTCTGGTAAGTGACAATTTTACATTATTATGTCATACAACATATATATATATATATATATATATATATGTGTGTGTGTGTGTGTATATATATATATATATATATAAATATATATATATATATATATATATATATATAAAGGAAGTTGTTTATTGTCAGTTCACTATTATCAGTTCAACAATGCTAATAATATATGTAATATTTCTTAAGAACGATCTTATCAGCAATCAGTTAATTTATTACATCTTATCACCAGTTCGTTAATTTATTGCATCTTATTACCAGTTTGTGACTTATGTCTAATGTTGTCCTTTTAGTGATTTTTATGATACTTACTTTATCTTTTCTTTTACTTTCTTTACTTAGAAAAATGAAATCCCTCAGTTTTTTAGATTGTTAAGGTCAATTCATTAGTTGATACTCTGTTTCTTTACAGTACTGTTTCTCTACAATACAATTAAGTACAACTAATGAAAATTACTTTCAAATAGAATGAGTTATTACACCTTATTTTTAAACTGCCTATCATTTTTGGAAGTTGAAGGACAAATACTACAAGCAGCGAACTACAGTTTTCAAGCTAAATAATTGTAAATGGAGTTCTTCTAAAACAGCGACTTTAGTAGCAGTCACTGAACCCCCAAAATATAATTGTAATGATTTTAAATAATGATGTATGCCATACATAAAGCATAATAAGGTTAATGCTTTAGAGGTACCACTAAGGGCAGTATGTAGGACTGATTTCCATTATATGGTTTTCTTAAGTCATGTGCTTTTGGCACACAGGCCAGCCTATTCTAGGGAAGTTACCTCCCAGAAATCATCCCACTGGGAATGAAAAACAGATGTAAGACAGACACTGCCTCTCTTTCTTGGACTGTACAGAAATGTAGACTACCATCAGCTGACTCATTAGCCCCAAGGGCTGGGGACATTTGTAAGCAATATGAAGTAGTTTCATATTGCACTGTAATCCATTGCTAAAATTGATACATAGAAACATAGAAACATAGAATGTGACGGCAGATAAGAACCATTCGGCCCATCTAGTCTGCCCAGTTTTCTAAATACTTTCATTAGTCCCTGGCATTATCTTATAGTTAGGATAGCCTTATGCCTATCCCACGCATGCTTAAACTCCTTTACTGTGTTAACCTCTACCACTTCAGCTGGAAGGCTATTCCATGCATCCACTACCCTCTCAGTAAAGTAATACTTCCTGATATTATTTTTAAACCTTTGTCCCTCTAATTTAAGACTATGTCCTCTGGTTGTGGTAGTTTTTCTTCTTTTAAATATAGTCTCCTCCTTTACTGTGTTGATTCCCTTTATGTATTTAAATGTTTCTATCATATCCCCCCTGTCTCGTCTTTCCTCCAAGTTATACATGTTAAGATCCTTTAACCTTTCCTGGTAAGTTTTATCCTGCAATCCATGAACCAGTTTAGTAGCCCTTCTTTGAACTCTCTCTAAGGTATCAATATCCTTCTGAAGATATGGTCTCCAGTACTGTGTACAGTACTCCAAGTGAGGTCTCACCAGTGTTCTGTACAATGGCATGAGCACTTCCCTCTTTCTACTGCTAATACCTCTCCCTATACAACCAAGCATTCTGCTAGCATTTCCTGCTGCTCTATTACATTGTCTGCCTACCTTTAAGTCCTCAGAAATAATCACCCCTAAATCCCTTTCCTCAGATGTTGAGGTTAGGACTCTATCAAATATTCTGTACTCTGCCCTTGGGTTTTTACGTCCAAGATGCATTATCTTGCACTTATCCACATTAAATGTCAGTTGCCACAACTCTGACCATTTTTCTAGTTTACCTAAATCATTTGCCATTTGGCTTATCCCTCCTGGAACATCAACCCTGTTACATATCTTAGTATCATCCGCAAAAAGACACACCTTACCATCAAGACCTTCTGCAATATCACTAATAAAAATATTAAAGAGAATGGGTCCAAGTACAGATCCCTGAGGTACCCCACTGGTGACAAGCCCAAGCTTCGAATATACTCCATTGAGTACAACCCTCTGTTGCCTGTCACTCAGCCACTGCCTTACCCATTCAACAATATTGGAATCCAAACTCAAAGATTGCAGTTTATTGATAAGCCTTCTATGTGCAACAGTGTCAAAAGCCTTACTGAAATCTAGGTAAGCAATGTCTACTGCACCACCCTGATCTATAATTTTAGTTACCCAATCAAAAAAATCAATAAGATTAGTTTGGCATGATCTCCCTGAAGTAAACCCATGTTGTCTCTGATCTTGAAATCCATGTGTTTTTAGATGTTCAACAATCCTATGCTTTAACATGGTTTCCATCACTTTCCCCACTACTGAAGTAAGGCTTACTGGCCTATAGTTGCCCGACTCCTCCTTATTACCTTTCTTGTGAATGGGCACAACATTCGCTAACTTCCAATCTTCTGGGACTACTCCTGTTAACAATGATTGGTTAAATAAATCTGTTAATGGTTTTGCTAGTACACCACTAAGCTCTTTTAATAGCTTTGGGTGTATTCCATCAGGTCCCATTGACTTATTTGTCTTTACTTTTGACAGTTGAAATAGAACCTCTTCCTCTGTAAACTCACATGTAATAAATGACTCATTTATCCTTTTTTTTAACAGAGGTCCCTTTCCTTCATTTTCAGCTGTAAATACCGAACAAAAATATTCATTGAGGCAGTCAGCTAGACCTTTATCCTCATCTACATACCTCCCTTCTTTTGTTTTTAATCTAACTAATCCTTGTTTTACTTTTCTTTTCTCATTTATGTATCTAAAAAAAGTTTTGCCCCCCTTTTTTACTGACTGTGCTATTTTCTCTTCTGTGTGTGATTTGGAAGCTCTTATAACTTGCTTAGCCTCTTTCTGCCTAATCTTATAGGTCATTCTGTCTTCCTCACTCTGGTTTTTTTTATAATTACTAAATGCTAACTTTTTGTTTTTTACTATTTTGGCCACATCTGCGGAGTACCACAGTGGTTTCTTGAATTTTTTGCTTTTACTGACAAGCCTAATGCAATTTTCTGTTGCCTTCAGTAGTGCAGCTTTTAAATAATCCCATTTATTTTGGACTCCATTTAAGTTGCTCCAGTCTGATAATGACTCCTTTACACATATTCTAATTTTAGAAAAGTCTGTTTTTCTAAAGTCTAAAACATTTGTTTTTGTGTGGTGTGACTCAGTCACTGTTCTTATATTAAACCACACTGACTGATGATCACTGGATCCTAAACTTTCACCTACAGTAATATCTGATACCAAATCTCCATTTGTTAACACTAAATCTAGTATGGCCTCTTTACGAGTTGGCTCCTCAACGACTTGTTTTAGAGACAATCCCAGTAGGGAGTTTAGAATATGTGTGCTTCTGGCACAAGTAGCTATTTTTGTTTTCCAATTCACATCAGGAAGATTAAAGTCACCCATGGTGATAACTTCCCCCTTCATTGTCATTTTAGCTATTTCTTCAACTAGTAGATTATCTAACTCTTCAATTTGTCCTGGGGGCCTATAAATCACACCTACACGAACTACTGTGTGATTACCAAATTCTAACGTAACCCAAATGGACTCTATGTTCGTCTCACTAACCTTTATTAGGCTAGATTTTATGCTATCCTTCACATACAGGGCCACCCCTCCCCCTTTCTTGCCTTCCCTGTCTTTTCTATATAAAGAGTACCCTGGTATTGCTATGTCCCAGTCATTTTTTTCATTATACCATGTCTCAGTAACAGCGACTAAATCTACTCTGATACTCTGCTAGCATCTATCATAGTCTATTACTTCATATTATATTAAATGTACATTTAACATTAAGTTTTGTGTATTTTCTATCCACAAATTTGACCATAATACCAATATTAATGTTGTCACTTATTGCTTAATCATTATATAGTAATTAAAAGATTAATATTCATCAATATTTTAGCAAAGTAGTCTCTGCAGAGTACCTGTCGACATTTTAACATTTCGATCAAAGGTTTGAGTGTGCTACTTTAGGGATTTACACACATTTAATCCCTTAAGGACAGATGCAGTTGTACAAGTTCTAATCCAAAACATATCTGCTTGCCTTTTTGAAATTTGTTCATGCAGCCCTAGTCACACTTCGCCGGATGTGGCTTACACGGCCTTCAAAAACCCTTCCTGTAAAGAATCATCAACTATTTACACTTCCTTTGTTGCAAATTATGTTTAATTTAGAATTTGTTATCTCCTGTTCTGTTGATAGCTTGCTGGATCCTGCAGGAGCCTCCTGTATTTAACTAAAGTTCAATTTACAGAGCAGGAGATGAAACCTTTTAAAGTTATATCTGATTGTTTTTTTGCTCTCATTTAAAATGAAACCATTTTGTTTTCATGCAGGCAGTGTCAGTGACAGCCAGTGAAGGTGTGGCTAGGGCTGCAAAAACAGAAACAAAGGTGATTTAACTCTTAAATAGCAGTGAATTGAGCAATGAAACTTCAGAGGCATGATCTATATACAAAAACTGATTCATTAAACTAAAGTTGTTTTGGTGACTATAGTGTCCCTTTAACCCCTTAAGGACCAAACTTCTGGAATAAAAGGGAATAATGACATGTCACACATGTCATGTGTCCTTAAGGGGTTAAAGTAGCATATACCTCTGTGACATTAAAGAATAGAAACAGGAATGAAGCACCAGCAGAATTACAATGGCAAGTCCGATAAAAAAATTATTATTTTTCATGTTAATATAAGTAAAACATATTTCTTCAACATACTCATCATACACACCAGCAGGTGCATAGTCATTGGAATTAGTGTTATTTAGCAGCATGTCATAGGCATCACTCTACTATAGTAGCATGGAAAATGTTTATATATAGTTACTATGGAACCTTGACAACTAACATGGACCTAAAGCATTATTATTATAAGAAACCTTCTAATCTTCGCCAGCCACAAGTTAGATAAGAAATTAAATTGCATGAGAGTTTATCAAGATCATTCACTAGAGTGAAAATTTTAAGTGAATTCAAAGTGAATTTCCAAAATAAGGCCACACTAGCCAAACTAAAGGCATAGTTGGCTTAGATGCTTTTTTTTACCAATTTGTCAATTTTGTCTATAAATTTGAAACAACCTTTGACTTCACTTTGAATTCTCACTTTAGTAAATAACCCTGTTAGATTCATATATTATATGCATGTATATAAGCCAATTAAAAGTTCATCGTCTTTCAAATGGTATTTAAAGGTTAATGATAAGTTAATTAAAGGGTATATTTTTCTTTAGCAAACTAAGGAGCCGCTTAGTCAAGTCTAATCAGTGTTTCAGCAGCAGAATCAATATACCCATACTCCCGTGTTTCCTTTACTAATCATTTAAGCAGAGAAAGGCTATGTAAGGGGAACTTCACAAAGAAATGTATTTTGGTAATTCTGGTTCTGCTACCAAGTAACACCTATAGGGAATCATCAAGTCCTCTTAGACACTGTAATACTGAACAGTCGTTTGAAATGTGAATTATTTTACTTTGTGATAATATATAACCAATGACATACAAAAAAACAGAATAGAACTTTGGGTTTTAGCTATTAAAGTTAGATTCTAACATTATAAATAAATAGATTTATTTTTAATATTGACATTGTTACATTTTTAGTTTAGATTACTGGGACCCCTCTTCTTTTTAAAGAAAAGTTTGAAAATGTATTGCAGTGCCAAGATAGTCTCCTCGCCAAAACAACTCCATCTTTAATGAAATAATCAGTTCTGATTACATTTATCCAATTAAATGCTTATCAAATAAGTATTTGAGACTTTGAGCATTTGCTGTGGTCTGCCAATCCAGTGCTACTCATACAGAAGCATTGATTCTAGTGACAAATTCAGAGTCTGAAAGCACATCTAAAGTCCTTCTGTCTGACCAGATGAGTGGTTTAGACAAAATGTAAACATTGTCATTTCTGGGAAATGGTAATATTTTATGTTGCCAGACAATAGGAACAATGTGTCTGGACTAAAACCACTAGCACTTGCAAAGTAATGTATTCTCTGTGTTTTATCGCCTGCGCTATAAGTTATTGAGGAATCAAGAGAATAGCTGTCACTAACAAAGAACTAACGAGCTCCAGAAAGCACTTTGGGGTAGTGTCAGCCTCTCTTATTAAGAAAAACACAATGAGCTGACTGCTGGGAATCAAGTCGACAAACATTGTATTCATTATCAGATGCTCTAATTAGCGACCAGCAGCTGGGAGAAAGGTTTAACAAATGCTGTAGACATTATAGAGCAACAACTGTTATTGCACAAATCACTGTTATTAAGCCGCTGTGCCATTTCAATATAGTGAATGTTATCAGGTATACATCTTCATGCATTATAGTGTGCAATTTGCCAATTACATGATACAAGATTCTAGAACTGTTTAACCTCTTCAGAAACGTTAAACTACTAAGTCTGCAATGTTTACTGATATCATACTTGAGTTATGAATATTTGTTCCTCCTATTCGTATGTCACCTTTGAAGATTGTGCTAAGTTGAATTCTCAGTCTTACTAAGTGCTTAAGTGCAAAGTAATCAGTGTGCAGGTTCCAGTTTGCTATGTTTGCAATGCACTTGATCAACTGAAAAATTACATATGGCAGCATTACAAATATGCATGAAATTATAAGGGATGAGTTTGAGCTACCAGGCCTATAGTGTTCAAATCATTCTAGATATCTACAAGAAACATATGAATAAGGAAAACCAGTATGAAATCATCCTCAACTATCATTCACTGCCATCATCAAAAACTAGGTCTTAAAGAAATACTCCAAACCACAAATCCACTTCAGCTTGTTGAAGTGCTTCAGAGGTTAACAGAATGTGCACTCTATCTTACTTTATAAAAGTATGTATTTCAAAAGAGAAATAACCACTTTTAAGTTGCACACTCCTAGCTGTTAATAAGATAACCATGAGGGTTCTCTCGCTCTGGATGGCTTCTCACATAAAAACATTGGATTCAGTGCTTCTCTATAAGAAGCAGTCTATTGGTGGCAGCGATTGCAGCTCATGTGCTTCTTTGTGACAAGCAGTGGATTGGCTAGTAGGCTCTCACTTGTGAGGAACAGGGCCGGCCTTAGGCCTTTGGGTGCCTTGTGCAAAAAATCTTCACAGCGCCCACCCCTTCCCGCCCCCCCTACCCCCACACCTTCCCTCCCCTTCCCCCCTTTAACCAGTCACACACACAAATAGACAACCACACACACACACGCAGGCAGTCACACACAGACAGCCACACACAAACAGCCACACACACAGACATAGAAACATAGAATGTGATGGCAGATAAGAACCATTCGGCCCATCTAGTCTGCCCAGACAGTCACTCATAGGCAGTTACACAGGCAGACAGCCACACACACACACACACACACACACACACACACACACAGGCAGGCAGTCACACACAGACAGCCACACACAAACACACAGGCAGACAGCCACACACACACAGAGGCAGACAGCCACACACACACACAGGCAGGCAGTCACACACAGACAGCCACACACAAACACACAGGCAGACAGCCACACACACACAGAGGCAGACAGCCACACACACACACACACACACAGGCAGACATAGAAACATGGAATGTGACGGCAGATAAGAACCATTCGGCCCATCTAGTCTGCCCAGAAGTCAGACATAGGCAGTCACACACACAGGCAGATAGTCTCACATACAGGCAGACAGTCATACACACAGACACAGTCAGAAACACACACAGGCAGACAGTCAAACACACAAACAGTCACACACACACACATACACACACAGACAGTCAAACAGACAGTCAAACAGGCAGACAGTCAAACACACACACACACACACACACACACAAAAAGGGCAGACAGTCACACACACACACACACACACAAAAGGGCAGGCAGTCACACACACACACAGGCAGACATTCAAACACACATACAGTAACACATACACAGGCAGACAGTCAAACACACAGACAGTCAATCACACATAGTTATCTCTGTTCATTATGGAGGTTGGAATAGTGCAGCTCCAGGATTCTGGTTGTTGGGGGAAGCAGGGACTCTTTCTTGCTTCCCCTGCAGCAGTTACACGGCACTTTTAGCTCCGCCCCCACCACACTGTAAGCCCCACTTCCGCCGCATGGCAAGCCCCGCCGAGATTTTTTTTAAATCACGGCCGGCCAAGTGTGAGCCGCACACCTCGCACACCTCTAAGGCCGGCCCTGACGGGGACACTTAGAGGGGGAAGTATCTAAATTAAGTTAAGTGAGCATTTCGGAATTATAAATAAATATTAATGCTACATTCCTAAATAAGGTTACTATTTTGTGCCAAAGCAGGACCTGTGGACCTGATATAGCTATGAAGAATATATTTTAAGGTTACTGTGAGCAAGGAGTGCACTTGTAAATCCAGAAATCAGCTTGTTTGCTAATTAAGATACTAAATGCAAATACTTTTCTTAGGCTTTAATATTATATTTCTATATATATTTTTCCATAAACATGGATCAAAGCACCAATTTACCGTATATACTCGAGTATAAGCCGACCCGAATATAAGCCGAGGCCCCTAATTTTACCAAAAAAAACTGGGAAAACGTATTGACTCGAGTATAAGACTAGGGTGGAAATGCAGCAGCTACTAGTAAATTTCTAAATAAAATTAGATCCTAAAAAGAATTATATTACCGTATATACTCGAGTATAAGCCGAGTTTTTCAGCACATTTTTTGTGCTGAAAAACCCCAACTCGGCTTATACTCGAGTCAATAGTCTGTATTATGGCAATTTGCATTGCCATAATACAGACTGGGGCTGCAGAGATGTTACTTACCTCTCCTGCAGCTCCTGTCAGCTCCCTTCTCCTCTGCGCCGTCCGTTCAGCACCTCGGTCAGCTCCCAGTGTAAATCTTGGGAGAGCCGCGGCTCTCGCGAGACTTACAGTGTGAGCTCACAGAAGAGCTGACCGGACGGCGCGGAGGAGGAGAGAGCTGACAGGAGCTGCAGGACAGGTAAGTAACATCTCTGCAGCCCCCACAGCCCCCACTGAACTACCAGGGAAGGAGAGCCCCCCTCCCTGGCCAGCTAGCAAGCAGGGAGGGGGGACGAAAATAATTATAAATAATAATAAAATATAAATAATAAAGTAATATTAAAAATAATAAAATAAAAAATTATAATAACAAAAATATTAATAAAACAAAAAAATTAGGGGGGCGTGGCTAGCCGAGCTGCATGGCAGACGTGTTTTCAGGGAGCTCCTGCTTCACCGCCTGAATAAAGTCTATAACTGCCGCAAAAAGAAGAGCAATCACCTGAAAATCACGCCACATCAAGCGGTAAACCCCTCAACATTAGAATGGGTAGAAAGAATAAAAAAATCGCCCGCCTGGAGAGCCCCTATCAGCCTGATATCAGGCGATCGTTCGAAAGGCCGCAACCGCATCCACAGCCTAAAATGGCGCTGGACAGGCCTCGGAGTTCCAGCGACTCAGACTCATCCGCAGAAGGGGAGAACCCTCAGGCCGCAAACCCGGACGCAGAACCGTCTGAATCGGAAATATCCGACCCTGACGACTCGCCTTCTACAAAGGGAGACATTAAAAGACTTCTCCTGGACCTAAGGGCACTGTGGAAGGCGGATCTGACGGGGGTCCAAACTGAGGTAACGGGCATCAAAGAGCGGTTGGACAAGGTTGAAACGCAAGGGGGTGAAAGGGACACTCGGCTGGCTGAAGCCAAAACACAAATTGACACGCTAACACTTCAAGTCCACAGACTTACCCACTCCGTAACAGCTCTGGAAACTCGCCACCGCAAGCGGAATATCCGCATCCGAGGAGCCCCAGAAGACGTAGGCACAGAGGCCCTGCTGACTTATGTCAACAATCTGGCCGAGCTAATGGGGGCGAAAAAAGACGGCGACGCCTGGCCGATAAAGGCAGCGTTCAGGATCCGCAAAGCCCCAACCGCTCCAGCAGACGCATCAAGGGACATAATAGCCGTTACCCGGGATACTGCGGTTAAGGCCGCTCTAATGGCCTATTCCAGGAAGACTCCCTCCATCAAAAAGGATAATCACCAGGTGCAAGTCTTTGCTGACCTCCCGTTCCTCACTCTAGTGGAAAGAAGGAAATTCTTGCCGATTACAAGATAACTGAGAGACAGGGGCATCAGGTACCGATGGGGAGTGGCGGGTACCCTGGTCGTCCCACAAACAGACTCAATCTTGACATTGTCGGCAGACGAAGACCCAGCGGAATTCCTTCGGGCCCTACAGCTGCAACGACAGAAACCCGTGGAAGACATACGAGACACCATGGACAGTGACAGTGGCACAGGGACAGTGCGAGCTCATGAACACAACACCCACAGAACCCCTCACGGACTTGAAAGGGGCAAAGATAACAGCCTGCACACTCACCGTCGCACGGGGACCACAGCTACGCGTATTACAAGCACCTCCAGTACTTCAGGCCCCGCAGGAACCTGAGACAGAAGCGGCTCCGAAACACGAGTAGTTTGGACCTAAAACCACTGAGTCAGGTCTTGTCCGCAGTGTTTGACCACCCCCGATTTTCAGTTTTTTAGTTTTTCAATTTTTCAGTTTTCAGCTTTTTCAGCATCCAGTGTCCCCTTGGCAGTCCGCATGTATTACAGGGCATGATAAGAAGTCAACGTATGTAGACAGTGTCTCCTAGCCTACCTGCGTATCTAGGCAACTAATGAGCGATCTAACCCTAAAGTTTGAATGCCTCTGTCTTGCCAATTGCTATTGAATGTATGGAATATGTTTACCTAACCTGTTTACACTAAGCGTTTAGGCTATGTGACAAAATACGTGGCGTATAACTGCTGCCAGGGCTTTAACTATTAGATAATGTAGATATGTCCTAGATAGCATATACTTTAGACGCCTCTAAGCATATTGACCCAGGTTTTGTTTGTTTCCCAATAGCCTTGATATGACACTGGATTTGCTCAGATACTTTATTATGCAGCATGTAAATTAGTAATGTCTGTTACTCCGTTTCCGGGCACAGGGCAGCTGATACCTGATATATGTCTGCAGCATTAAGGGTTGTACCCCGTATAGAAAACTTATGGACATCTCACTTGCTCACCCAAGCTGCAGCAGAGACTAGGTCCACCTCCAGTGCCTCCCCCCAGGAAGGCAAAATCAGATAATAAAGAACAAATCTCATGTATACAGACATACATCAGCATAATCGCCAGTTTACCCCCCCAAAAAAAAAGACTACATGTACAACAGGGCAGGATGCGATACACACTAGCGTAGATCGTATCCCCCCACTTGCCTGGGAATCTATGCAGCACGTGAAACATCTAACCCTTAGTCATGAAAGATACTCTGGTGCCAGTGGATGTGGTTGGCAAAGAAAGTGTCTCCCTAACCCTCCTGCACTAAACGCCAATCATACAAGACTAAATACGTTCCACATTAATACAGATGGGGCTTTAATAATTATTAACTGCCAACAATATATTTAGGACGGCACATGTTCTATATGTCACTATGCCTGTAGACCCAGGCACTGTTGAGATTCCTGGCAGTCGTAGCATGTTATAGGGTCCAATTAGTGCCTTTCTTATACCGACTGCAAATTAGCACTATCTACCACTTCGTTCCCGGCACAGGGCAGCCGATAACAAATATATGCCTTCAGCTCCAATGATTGCCCCCCGAATAGAGCAATACATAAGCACATCACTTGCCCATCCATGCTGCGGCAGAGAAGAGGTCCACCTTCAGTGCCTCCTTATGGAAAGGCATCACCCGCTAACATAAAACGAAACTCACCTGTATAAATGCACACCAGCACAATTGCTATCATATATCATAAATAACCACTGACTCGTCTACTACGTTTAAACTGTTTAACCATATGTTATAACTAACCACTGACTAGTTTCAAATGTTTACTACAAATGAAAACTGTGCAGCTATTAATGTAATTGTATTATATGTGCCACGACATTGTTTTATATGTACACTTGCTAGATTTTTGTCTCGGCTATCGTGGCCACCTCTATGTATCTGTTTATTTTCTGCACGTCACAAATAAAGAATTTAATTAAAAAAAAAAAAAAAAAATTATTCAAATAATTTTACAAAAATTATAATAAAAATGCCCACCCCCCACCAAGGCTCTGCAACACACACACTGCATCACACACACTCACACTGCACTCATACACACACACTGCATTCATACACACACACTGCATTCATACACACACACTGCATTCATACACACACACACTGCATTCATACACACACACACACTGCACTCATACACACACACACTGCACTCATACACACACACTGCACTCATACACACACTGCACTCATACACACACTGCACTTATACACACACTGCACTTATACACACACTGCACTCATACACACACTGCATTGATACACACACTGCACTCATACACACACTGCACTCATACACACATACTGCATTCAGTATATATACACACACTGTAAATAAATATTCAATATAATTTTTAGGATCTAATTTTATTTAGAAATTTACCAGTAGCTGCTGCATTTCCCACCCTAGTCTTATACTCGAGTCAATAAGTTTTCCCAGTTTTTTGGGGTAAAATTAGGGGCCTCGGCTTATATTCGGGTTGGCTTATACTCGAGTGTATACGGTAATTGAATATTTATTTACAGTGTGTGTATATAATGAATGCAGTGTGTGTGTGTATGAATGCAGCGTGTGTGTATGAATGCAGCGTGTGTGTATGAGTGCAGTGTGTATATGAGTGCAGTGTGTATATGAGTGCAGCGTGTGTGTATGAGTGCAGTGTGTGTGTATGAATGCAGTGTGTGTATGAATGCAGTGTGTGTATGAATGCAGTGTGTGTGTGTGTGTGTATGAATGCAGTGTGTGTGTGTTGCAGAGCCTTGGTGTGGGGTGGGCAATTTTATTATTAGTAGTTTTTTAAATTATTTTAATAATTTCTTTTTATTGTTATTTTTTATTTTATTTAACCCCTTAACACCGCAGCCAAATGTACAAGTTGTGAACGAAACAAAATGTAAACAAAACCTGGCATTTGCGCTATATGTCTGTCAAACCGTAATTCACCTCTTTCATATTAAATGCACCCCCCCTTATTATATATCATTTTATTCAGGGGAAACAGGGCTTTCATTTAATATCAAATATTTAGCTATGAAACATAATTTAATATGAAAAACATGGGAGAAAATAAGATTTTTTTTTTATTTTTTTAGTTCTACATGACATTTTAACTGTCAATGTCATAATACTGTTTGCTTTAACTGCAATAAAATACACATATTTGTATTCAGCAAAGTCTCACGTGTAAAACAGTACCCCCTATGTACAGGTTTTATGGTGTTTTGGGAAGTTACAGGGTCAAATATAGCGTGTTACATTTGAAATTGAAATTTGTCAGATTGGTTACGTTGCCTTTGAGACTGTATAGTAGCCCAGGAAATACATTTACACCCATAATGGCATACCATTTGCAATAGTAGACAACCCAAGGTATTGCAAATGGGGTATGTCCAGTCTTTTTTAGTAGCCATTTGGTCACAAACACTGGCCAAAGTTAGCGTTAGTATTTGTTTGTGTGTGAAAAATGCAAAAAACGCCAATTTTGGCCAGTGTTTGTGACTAAGTGGCTACTAAAAAAGACTGGACATACCCCATTTGCAATACCTTGGGTTGTCTACTATTGCAAATAGTATGTCATCATAGGGGTAATCTTCATTCTTGGGCTACCATAGGGTCATAGAGGCAACGTAAGCAATCTGGCGAATTTTAATGTGAAAAAAATGAAACACAAGCCTTATATTTGACGCTGTAATTTTTGAAAACACCATAAAACCTGTACATGAGGGGTACTGTTGTACTCGGGAGACTTCGCTGAACACAAATATTTGTGTTTCAAAACAGTAAAAAGTATTGCAGCAGTAATATCGTCCGTGTAAGTGCTGTTTGTGCGTGAAAAATACAAAAAACGTAACTTTTACTGGCGATATCATCGTTGTAATACATTTTACTGTTTTGAAACACTAATATTTGTGTTCAGCGAAGTCTCCCGAGTAAAACAGTACCCCCCATGTACATGTTTTATGGTGTCTTGGAAAGTTATAGGGTTAAATATAGTGCTAGCAAATTAAACTCCTTATACTTTCGGCATGGGTTGTCAGGCAGGTCCCGCTAATTGTAATTAATTAGGATACCTAATTATGTAAAATTATTACATAAATATATGTGTAGAATTAATATATGTATATATATACATATGTGTATATATACGTATATATATATATATATTTTATTTTTTTTAATATTTTTATTTATATATAGGTATATATATAGTGATATATACGTATATATTTATTTATATAGATATATATATATTATTTCGTTCTACGTGTATTTTGATATAAATATATATATATTAATATCACAATACAGTTAGAACGAAATAAAACACATCTATATATTTTTTTATATTTTATTTTTAATTATTTTTTTATTTAATTTTTTTACGTATTTACATATTTATTTTTTTTATATTATTTATAAATATATATATATAACAATAATTATATATATATTTAATCAGTTTCAGTCTACGTGTAATTTGATATTAATATATATATATAATTATATATATATTAATATTAAAATACACCTAGACGGTGTATGTGTGTGTGTGTATATGTGTATATATATACTTAGATCATATATATATAATATATATATATGATCTAAGTATATATATATATATTTTTTTTTACACTTTTAACTTTATTTTATTTTATTTCCAGCCAGCAGGGGGACCAACTGTCATTACAGTTGGTCCCCCTGCTGGCAATGCCTGAGCCAGCTATACCGGCCATGTGATTGTGAGGTCCTCGCAAGGACCTCACTCTCACATGACCGGGAGGGACCGGAGGAGGCAGATCTGCCGCGGGGGGGCTCCCTGGGAGTCCCCCCAACCGCAATCGCCGGCGTGGGACCACCGGCGACCGGGTAAGTTAAAAAAAAAACGGCGGGCGTATATATTTACGTCCTGCGGCGTTTAGAGCCGCTTTTAAAAGGACGTAAATATACGTCCGCCGGACTTAAGGGGTTAATTATTATTTTTTATAATTATTTTTTATTTTATTTTATTATTATTTAATTTTTTTTTGTCCCCCCTCCCTGCTTGATACATGGCAGGGAGGGGGGCTCTCACTCCCTGGTGGTCCAGTGGATGGGCACTGTGTAGGAGGGGGCTGGCAGAGCTCTTGCTTACGTCTCCTGCAGCTCCTGTCAGCTCCCTCCTCCTCCGCGCCGGTCCGTGCAGCTCCCAGTGTAAGTCCCAGTGTAAGTCTCGCGGCCGCACTATGACCCCGCGGCTCTCGCGAGACTTACACTGGGAGCTGACAGAGGTGCTGAACGGACCGGCGCGGAGGAGGAGGGAGCTGACAGGAGCTGCAGGAGAGGTAAGTAAACGCTCTGCAGCCCCCACAGCCCCATTGTCTGTATTATGGCAATGTAAATTGCCATAATACAGACATTGACTCGAGTATAAGTCGAGTTGGGGTTTTTCAGCACAAAAAATGTGCTGAAAAACTCTGCTTATACTCGAGTATATACGGTATATGCTCTAACATATTTAATGACCACAATAATAATAATACATTTAAAATATTTTATATAGCTCTGTTGTCTTCAAGGTGACATTATCCAAATCAGTAACTGTATAACGGTACTCATTTTATTAATATAAGAAGGATGGAAGGCAAAGCTGACCACACCTGGAATTGATCCTCAGGAAAGAACAGGCTCTACATTCAATGTATTAAAGGGACACTATAGTCACCTGAACAACTTCAGCTTAATGAGGTTGTTCAGGTGAGTGCTACAGCTACCCGGAGCCTTTTTCTTGTAAGCACTGTATTTTCTGAGAAAATGCAGTGTTTACATTGGAAGCTTGGAACACCTCTTGTTGCAGTCAATCAGACGGCCACCAGAGGGACTTCCGAGTTCAGAGGCCCTAAAAAGGCCTCCCGTCCGATGCATTCTGGGTGAATGCATCAGACGGGCTATCAGCACACAAAGCACTGTGAACGCGCTTTGTGTGCTGACAGCCTGTCAGCACTGCTGTAGGCGTGGCTTCAGCTGACAGCTTCAGCTTCAGCTGACAGCTGAAGCCCGAACCCACAGGGACGATTACTGTCCACAATAGTGGTTGAAGGGGGGGGGGAGACCTACTCTCCTTCCCCCCCCCGGCCCCCACCGCTGTGCGGCGGGTGGGGGCCCTAAAATTATCAATAAGGGGGGGGACCTACTGTCCCCCCCCCCGGCCCCCACCCCTGTGCGGCGGGTGGGGGCCCTAAAATTATCAATAAGGGGGGGACCTATTGTCCCCCCCCGGCCCCCACCCCTGAGCGGTGGGTGGGGGCCCTAAAATTATCAATAAGGGGGGGGACCTACTGTCCCCCCCCCCCGGCCCCCACCCCTGTGCGGCGGGTGGGGGCCCTAAAATTATCCCCGGCCCCCACCCCTGTGCGGCGGGTAGGGGCCCTAAAATTATCAATAAGGGGGGGACCTACTGTCCCCCCCGGCCCCCACCCCTGTGCGGCGGGTGGGGGCCCTAAAATTATCAATAAGGGGGGGACCTACTGTCCCCCACCGGCCCCCACCCCTGTGCGGCGGGTGGGGGCCCTAAAATTATCGATAAGGGGGGGACCTACTGTCCCCCCCTGGCCCCCACCCCTGTGCGGCGGGTGGGGGCCCTAAAATTATCAATAAGGGGGGGACCTACTGTCCCCCCCCGGCCCCCACCCCTGTGCGGCGGGTGGGGGCCCTAAAATGATCAATAAGGGGGGGACCTACTGTCCCCCCCGGCCCCCACCCCTGAGCGGCGGGTGGGGGCGCTAAAATTATCAATAAGGGGGGGACCTACTGTCCCCCCCCGGCCCCCACCCCTGTGCGGCGGGTGGGGGCCCTAAAATGATCAATAAGGGGGGGACCTACTGTCCCCCCCGGCCCCCACCCCTGAGCGGTGGGTGGGGGCCCTAAATACAAAGGGGGGGGACCCTAGTTAACCCTCCCCCCCCAAAAAAAAAATTTATCTCCCTACCTACCCCCCTCACCCTAAAAATAATGAGGGGGGGAACATTAACTAAAAACCTGTAAAAAAATAAATAAATAAAAAGAGATAAAAAAAACTTACCATTCGATGTTTTCTTTCTTCTAAAATCTTCTTTCTTCAGCCCAAAAAAGGCCAAATAAAAATCCATAATAACCGACGCAATTAAAAAAAAAAAAAAAAAACCGAGCGCAAAAAAAATAATCCATCTTCACCCATGGAGGGCTCCGCGCAGACTGAGCTCCGCAGGGTGGGGAAGGCTTATAAAGCCTTGCCCCGCCCTGCAATTAGGCTAAGAACACTCTGATTGGTGGGTTTAAACCAATCAGAGTGCTCTTTGTCATTTTACAAGCGTGGGAAAGTTCTTTGGAATTTTCCCACGCTTGTAAAATGACACAGAGCACTGTGATTGGATGGATTTCAAGCCATCCAATCACAGTGCTCTGTGTCATTTTACAAGCGTGGGAAAGTTCTTTGGAATTTTCCCACGCTTGTAAAATGACACAGAGCACTGTGATTGGATGGCTTGAAACCCATCCAATCACAGTGCTCTGTGTCATTTTACAAGCGTGGGGAAATTCCAGAGAACTTTCCCACGCTTGTAAAATGACAAAGAGCACTGTGATTGGATGGCTTGAAATCCATCCAATCACAGTGCTCTGTGTCATTTTACAAGCGTGGGAAAATTCCAAAGAACTTTCCCACGCTTGTAAAATGACACAGAGCACTGTGATTGGATGGCTTGAAACCCATCCAATCACAGTGCTCTGTGTCATTTTACAAGCGTGGGGAAATTCCAAAGAACTTTCCCACGCTTGTAAAATGACAAAGAGCACTGTGATTGGATGGCTTGAAATCCCTCCAATCACAGTGCTCTGTGTCATTTTACAAGCGTGGGAAAATTCCAAAGAACTTTCCCACGCTTGTAAAATGACACAGAGCACTGTGATTGGATGGCTTGAAATCCATCCAATCACAGTGCTCTGTGTCAT